>NW_019943707.1:95082-110553 GCF_002910315.2 Salvelinus sp. IW2-2015 | reverse complement strand
GAGAGAGATATGGAGGACATATCCTCTAATAACGCCTCTCCAGTGCAAGTAAGATTGAGGACTATCCTCGCATAACCCCCTCAAGTGCATGGTAAGAATGGAGGACTATCCTCTCTAACCCCCTCCAGTACATGGTAAGATGGAGGATATACTCTAACCCCCCTCCAGTACATGGTAAGATTGGAGAACTATCCTCTAATAACCTCTCAGTACATGGTAGAATGGAGGACTACTCCTCTATAACCCTCTCTAGTATCATGGCAAGATGGAGGACTATCCTCCATAACCCCCTCCAGTGCATAGTAAAGATGGAGGACTAATCCTCCATACCCCCTCCAGTACATGGCAAGATGGAGGACTATCCTCTAACCCACTCCAGTACACTGGTAAGATGGAGGACTATCCTTTCTAAACCCTCCATACATGGTAAGATGGAGGACTATAACTCTAACCCCCTCCAGTACATGGTAAGATGGAGGACTATCTCTCTAACCCCCTCCCAGTACATGTAAGATGGAGGACTATCCTCTTCTAACCCCTCAGTACATGGTAAGATGGAGGACTATCCTCCATAACCCCCTCCAGTACATGGTAAGATGGAGGACTATACTCTAACCCCTCCCAGTACATGGTAAGATGGGGACTATCCTCTTCTAACCCCCTCCAGTAACATGGTAAGATGGAAGGACTATACTCTAACCCCCTCTAGTACATGGTAAGATGGAGACTATCCTCTCTAACCCCTCCAGTACATGTAAGATGGAGGAACTATCCTCTCTTAACCCCTTCCAGTACATGGTAAGATGGAGACTATCCTCTCTAACCCCCTCCAGTACATGGTAAGATGGAGGCTATCCTCTCTTAACCCCCTCCAGTACATGGCAAGATGGAGGACTATTCCTCTAACCCCTCCAGTACATGGTAAGATGGAGGACTATCCTCCTAAACCCCCATCCAGTACATGGCAAGATGGAGGACTATCCTCTCTAACCCTCCAGTACATGGCAAGATGGAGGACTATCCTCTCTAACCCCTCAGTACATGGTAAGATGGAGGACTATCCTCTCTAACCCCCTCCAGTACATGGCAAGATGGAGGACTATCCTCTAACCCCCTCCGTACATGGTAAGATGGAGGACTATCCTCTAATACCCCCTCCAGTACATGGCAAAGATGGAGGACTATCTCTCTAACCCCCTCCAGTACATGGTGAAGATGGATTGACTTCCTCTCTAACCCCTCCAGTACATGGTAAGATGAGAACTATCCTCGATAACCCCTCCAGTACATGGTAAGATGGAGGACTATCCTCCATAACCCCCTCCAGTACATGGTAAATATGGAGGACTATCCTCTCTAACCCCCTCCAGTACATGGGTAAGATGGAGGACTATCCTCTCTAACCCCCTCCAGTACATGGTAATATGGAGGACTATCTTCTCTAAACCCCCTCCATAACATGGTAAGATGGAGGACTATCCTCTATAACCCTCTCCAGTGCATAGTAAGATGGAGGACTATCCTCCATAACCCCCTCAAGTGCATGGTAAGATGGAGGACTATCCTCTCTAACCCCCTCCAGTACATGGTAAGATGGAGGACTATACTCTAACCCCCTCCAGTACATGGTAAGATGGGGACTATCCTCTATAACCCTCTCCAGTACATGGTAAGATGGAGGACTATCCTCTATAACCCTCTCTAGTAACATGGCAAGATGGAGGACTATCCTCCATAACCCCCTCCAGTGCATAGTAAGATGGAGGACTATCCTCCATAAACCCCTCCAGTACATGGCAAGATGGAGGACTATCCTCTAACCCACTCCAGTACATGGTAAGATGGAGGACTATCCTCTCTAACCCCCTCCAGTACATTGGTAAGATGGAGGACTATACTCTAACCCCCTCCAGTACATGGTAAAGATGGAGGACTATCCTCTCTAACCCCCTCCAAGTACATGGTAAGATGGGACTATCCTCTCTAACCCCTTCCAGTACATGGTAAGATGGAGGACTATCCTCCAATAACCCCCTCCAGTAACATGGTAAGATGGAGGACTATACTCTAACCCCCTCCAGTACATGGTAAGATGGAGGACTATCCTCTCTAACCCCCTCCAGTACATGGTAAGATGGAGGACTCTATACTCTAACCCCCTCCAGTACATGGTAAGATGGAGGACTATCCTCTCTAACCCCCTCCAGTACATGGTAAGATGGAGGAACTATCCTCTCTAACCCCTTCCAGTACATGGTAAGATGGAGGACTATCCTCTCTAACCCCCTCCAGTACATGGTAAGATGGAGGACTATCCTCTCTAACCCCTTCCAGTACATGGTAAGATGGAGACTATACTCTAACCCCCTCCAGTACATGGTAAGATGGAAGACTATCCTCTAACCCCTCCAGTACATGGTAAGATGGGGGACTATCCCTCTCTAACCCCTTCCAGTACATGTAAGGTATGGAGCAATACTCTCTGGGCAGCAGCTCAACTGAAAATAAAACATTATTTGTAATTGAATATCAGTGTGAAAACCATGAAAGCCTTAGACTGAAGGTGTTTTTTTTATGTCTATTGTGACAGCAAATCAATCAGGTTCCTTTGAAAATGGACAATAAAGTATATGTTCTATTCTCCCAGGGAATCCCAGGATGCAACACCATCATCCCTGAGTATTGCAGGAAGTACCAGTGAGTCCATCATATTCGCAGACTCCGTTAACGTCAGCTCCCCCAAGGTACAGATCCTCTTGTTGTTGCTATAGCTTCAGCTCAACGATTCTCAGGATGTGAGCGGTGATACTGTCAACATAAACACGTATTGTTTCTTTAAGCATGATGTAAGACATTGGGTATTTTTTGTGACAGCAAATCAATATCTGTTCTATTCTGTTCTATTCTATAAGCAGGACGAAAGCCCTGTAAATGTGAAGCCTAAAATAAGGTAAGCCCCAATTCAAGACTTTCTTCTTTCAAGATGAAGTTGTTTTTATTTTACACTCCAATACCTGGACTATCTGACCTTTGACCTCTGCTTTAGATTAGCACCCAACTTCCTGATGTCACCGGTCAAGACCAAACAGGTATTAGTCTCCAAGATACAAAAAAAAAACTTCTGAGAAAAGTATGACTTGATTGGTAGATTGGTAGATTGGTAGATTGATTTAATTGATATGACAGAGATGAAAAGTCACTGACCTATTTCCTGTGTGGTCCAAGATGAAAATAATTATCTTGATTATACACTTAGAGTTGTGGTCAAATGCATTGGCACTTTTCTTAAATCATTCCAAATTCTTCTTTAAATAAGTTCAAATAGAAAAATAACTATTTTATTTTTGTAAATGTCGGTAAAAAAWTTTTTTTTAAGATATATGATTGGCACCTCTGAGTTAGTACTTAGTTGCACAGTCTTTGGCCAAGATAACTGCAGACACACTTCTTGTAGGCATCAATGAGCTTCCTACACCTTTCTACTGGCGATTTGGCCCAGTCTTCAGCGGCAACCTGCTCTAATTCTTCAACGTTTGAGGGGTTTCCTCCTCCAACTGCTGTTTTCAGATCTCGCCATAGGTTCTGAYTGTGATTCAGGTCTGGACTCTTCACTGGTCARTCCAGAACAGTTGAACATCTCTTCTGTGCTTTTTGACGTGTGTTTGATGTGTGTTTGCCTGCTGGAAGACCCACAACCTTCAATGGAGACCTCAGTTTTTGGACACTGGGTTGACCATTGGACTCCCAAAATACCTGCCTTGCACACGTTCAAGGCCCCTAGTACCAGAGGTAGCAAAACATTTTCTGCAATTTTCTGCAATTTTCTGTAGAAAATCAAATAAAAAGATSTAGAGACCAAACAGTCTTTTCAATTTCAACTTATTTGACAAGATGTAGGAAAATATTTAAGAAAAGTGCAAGGATGCCAATATATTTGGCTGCAACTGACTATGTGATTATTGTTATGGTAACGGAAACACAACTACAGGTTTGCTCTTCGAGCAGTTTGTTGTAGAGGCTACTCTATAAAGATACTAAATAGCAGGGATAGGCAACTGGTGCCTTTTTGAAGGCTCTCGGATCAAAAGAGTATTATTATTGAATTTTGGTGGGAATTCAGCTCTCAAGGTCTCAACTTACTAGAATAGTGGACTACACAAGGTGCAATTTCTAAATTTCGTTGTGATCCAGCAGTTTTACTCGCCAGTCAGCTAACATTTTTTAGACAGCTGGCCCGCTAAACTAACTCAGCAATCTAAACTTGTTATCATGGTCGAATTACCGGTCATTGGGCCCCCCCATTTGATTTTGTGAGTCAATCTCACTCAGATATCATATTTAAAACTGCAAAAAATAATGTCTCCACCACATGGCAAAATGTGTAGAATTGCATCAAACTTGCTTTAAAACCGTAACATTTGCTCTACACTCCATGGCAAAATGTGTAGAATTGCATGAAATTAACTAAAATAGATTAGGGTTTCCGTTATGAAAATGTGGCTCTGGACATTTGACCTGCAGCATTTTAATTTACCGGACAATTTGAGAAATGTACTGGACCCATATGCATTGGGGTACGTAACCTGAATKGAGTGTCCACCCACGGTGCTCAGAATGACAGCCAATTCCATTTACGTTATGATAATTCGTCTGAACAGAACATACAAGTCGAGGATGCAATGATGTGTGTCCTTACCGTGCACGTTGAAGATGTTACAANATTCCATTTACGTTATGATAATTCGTCTGAACAGAACATACAAGTCGAGGATGCAATGATGTGTGTCCTTACCGTGCACGTTGAAGATGTTACAAATACTGCCCACGTTTAACTTATCCTGCAGCCAACAGGATGTTTAACGAACAGCAAAATCACTAGCCGATGCGTGCGCCTTTATAGTAAAGCATTCCACGCGTAACGTTCGTCGTCGGAATGAGACCAAAGCGCTGCGTCGAAAGTGTTCATGATTTAATGTTCACAAAAACACTCAAACAAAAGGAGAAAACGAAAGCGCACAGTTCTGTCAGGGAAAACATCCTAAACAGAAAACAACACAAAACCCAAACGGAAAATGACAACTTATATATGATTACCCAATCAGAGACAACGATAGACAGCTGCCTCTGATTGGGAACCATACTCGGCCAAAACAACATAGAAATAGAAAACAGATTTTCCCACCCGAGTCACACCCTAACCAAACTGTCACGTTCCTGACCTGTTTTTCCTTTTTCTTGTATTTATTTAGTTGGTCAGGGCGTGAGTTGGGGTGGGTTGTCCATGTGTTATTTTTCTATGTCGGGTTGTTTGTGTTCGGCCGGGTATGATTCTCAATCAGAGGCAGCTGTAAATCGTTGTCCCTGATTGAGAATCATACTTAGGCAGCCGGGGTTCACGTGTGTGTTTGTGGGTGGTTGTATCTCGTGTTAGTGTTCGTGCCACACGGGACTGTTTTCGGTTTTGTCACGTCTCTTGTTTTTTTATTTGTAAGTGTTCTGGATTGTTTCGTTATATTAAATCATCATGAACGCAAATCACTCCGCATATTGGTCTGATCCTTCTCGCCTCTCCTCGTCCGAGGAGGAGGAAGACGACAGCCGTTACACAAACATAGAAAATAATAAGGAACTCTAAGGTCAGGGCGTCTGTATAAAACATTAGGCTATTGGTTTCAATGGCATATGGAAGTCTGTATAAAACAGTAGGCTATTGGTTTCAATGGCATATGGAAGTCTGTATAAAACAGTAGACTACTGGTTTCAATGGCATATGGAAGTCTGTATAAAACAATACACTACTGGTTTAAATGGCATATGGAAGTCTGTATAAAATAATTGCCTCCACGGATAAGGTCAGATTTTGCCTGGGTTACTTTGAAACAAGGTAAAAACATGTAGTAAATCGTTAAGTAGAAAACAATGAAGTATCAAAATGCATACTGCCTCCAGCTCATTGAAAAGTGGTATGTGACCCGCTGATGACGCCTGCCTTCTGCCTTCCTTATGCATTGGAATTGTGAATGAAAAGCTCTCTTCCATTACCAGTAAAAACTATTTTCTGGCACACGATTGCATTTACAATTGTTGCAGCAGTGATTGGTGTTATAAAAGCGGCGTCTGACAGATTTTTCCCTCAAAGGCTCTATATCTGTATGCTTTATGCGTTTGATTAATAATAAATACAGTGCCTTCGGAAAGTATTCAGACCCCTTGACGTTTACCCACATTTTGTTACGTTACAGCCTTATTCTACAATGGATTCAATTGTTCCCCCCCCCTCTTCAATCTACACAAAATACCCCATAATGACACATCACAATACCCCATAATGACATCACAATACCCCATAATGACATCAACAAACCCATAATGACATCACAATACCATAATGACATCACAATACCCCATAATGGCAAAGCAAAAACCGTTTTGTTTTTTTGGAGCAAATTTATACAAAAAAAAAGACTGATATCAACATTTAACATAAGTATTCAGACCCTTTACTCAGTACTTTGGTTGAAGCACCTTTGGCAGTGATTACAGCCTCGAGTCTTCTTGGTATGACGCTACAAGCTTGGCAACACCTGTATTTGGGGGGGCAGTTTTTGGATGTTTTATCTTCTCTCTCCGGACAATTGGGACGGTGCATATTCATTTAGAGATTTTTCTAATTTTTTTACGGCCAAAAGACGGCTATTACCGGACTACGGAAACCTTACGGATGTGGGTACGCAGACCTGCGAGGCAACCGCTGAGTTTTCAGATTTTATTGTGGCCCCCAGGCCCCCATTCAAAGTTGCCCACCCCTGCTGTTGAGGATATATGGACTGCAGTATTAAATGTTGATTGAGTGTTTGTCATTGTTTTTTTTTTTTTAAGGAAGGTCCCAATTTAAAAGGCAACAATTTAGAAACCTTGTCAAGTGGAAGGACATCCAACCAACCAGTTAAATCTAGGTACATTGTGGGTTTACTTTTAGCATGACAATGATACTCATTTATCTACCCCCACACATATTAATGTATYAAGTAGATGGCATTGAAATCTATTTTCTGATGGAATACTAACCATCTATGATACTGATCACAATACAGTTTGATCATGTCGATGGATTGATTATTTAAATATGATTTATTTTCTCAGGTTTTTATCAGAGTTTGACTCGATAGAGAAGATTGGCAAAGGAGGCTTTGGCAACGTTTATAAGGCGCGACGGGAACTGGAGCAGAAGTATTTTGCCGTGAAGATAGTACGGAGCAAAGGGTAAGTCGATTGTGTTCTGTTTACTTTAGCAATCCGAAGTAAGATCTTTCACTCAATGCAGCCGCTGCATAATATTCGACACTGAGTGATTTAAAAAAAATCTGTGACTCTTTCCTCAGGAAAGCTAAGCGGGAGGTTGGTGCCTTAGCAGACCTTCAGCACCCCAACATAGTACGTTACTACACCGCCTGGCTGCAGGACACCGCCTACCGATGTGACACCGCCTCTGAGAGCGACACCACTTCAGAGTAACATTATTACTACTGTCCCTGTCCTATTGCACTAMGGGATGTTATGGAATAATTACATTTTACTACAGGAACATTTTTACGTTTACACGTTAGTGTTACGTTCCCCAGCAGGAAAACCAATAATGTCACTCAAACAGATGGGGGAACTAACAAAGAGTCACTGACAACAAATTAAAGGAAACAGGTGGGGTTTTAGAAGGGGTTTTGAAATACACTCATGGGGGTGTCCACTGTAAGTTGACTAGCAACAACAGCTGGGACCTAAAAGGGACCCAACATGAGCTGGGATCTAAAAGGGACCCACCATGAGCTGGGATCTAAAAGGGTCCCACCATGAGCTGGGACCTAAAAGGGACCCACCATGAGCTGGGACCTAAAAGGGACCCACCAAGAGCTGGGATCTAAAAGGGACCCACCATGAGCTGGGATCTAAAAGGGTCCCACCATGAGCTGGGACCTAAAAGGGACCCACCATGAGCTGGGATCTAAAAGGGACCCACCATGAGCTGGGAGCTAAAAGGGACCCACCATGAGCTGGGATCTAAAAGGGACCCAGATGAGAGCCGGGATCTTTAAAGGGACCGCACCCATGAGTGGGACCTTAGACCCGTTCTAAAAGGGACTCACCTAGAGCTGGGACCTTAAAAGGGACCACCATGAGCTGGGACAATCTTAAAAGGGACCGCACCAAGAGCTGGGATCTAAAAGGGACCCACCATGAGCTGGGAATTAAAAGGGACCCTACGGCAACACATGAGCTGGGGATCTAAAAGGGACCTCACCATGAGCTGGGATCTAAAAGGGACCCGACACACTGAGCTGGGACCTAAAAGGGACCCACCATGAGCTGGACCTACAACTGGGACTCACCCCAGTCCATGAGCCTGGGACCTAAAAGGGACCTCACCAATGAGCTGGTGACTCTAAAAGTGAACTCACCAATGAGCTGGGACCGTAACAAGGGACCTACACGCATCTGACGCCTGAGACTAAAAGATCACCCACCATGAGGCTTGGGAGTGCTTAAAAGGAGTAATCGTTTTCGACACATGAGCTGGATCTAATAGGGACCCACTCATGAAGCTGAGTGATCTTAAGGGTCCACCTTGACTTGATCTAAAGGGAGCCACGCATGTAGTAGCTGGGAACCTCATAAAGGGACGCCACCATGAGCTGTGTGTACTCTCCTGTTAAGATATAGGGACAGTCAGCGGCACGAGTTGGTATAGGCTTGGGACTCACTCTAGCTTTTTAAGAATGTGGACCTGAGCCAGAGGAGGTATATGTAGTTTACGTATACATGGACAAAGGCTGAGGACTGTGTGTCGCTTTACATCACGGCTAAGGAGAGCGAGAGAAGTGTCAATCAATAGAACAGGCACGGCTCTGAAAGGACTATGCTTATCGGAATAAACATTAGAAGTTCTTCGGAGGATTAGTAGTCTCACGAGTCGGTAATTCTCAGAAGACTAGGGGTAGATAAAGTAAGTGTAGTTACCCCATAATCATTCACAGGCAGTAAGCACGCGTAGTAGGAGAGTTATAGCATCTACATGATAGGACCTCATACAAAGCTCTAATTATTCGGTTATACGGCAGTGTGACAAGTAATTTGAAGTTTTTATTGGCTTTTGGTTCTGAGGTTGTGGCTCCTGATTTCTGTTTAAGTATCTGTGTTGTGTCGCACGTAGTGTTTACGATATGAATAATTCTGATGGCCAAGAGCATAGAGCTGAATGTAGGTAGTTATCACTCTAGTTTATTTATGTACTATCCTGGGCTGATTTGATTTGTGCAGGGGTACGTCAGATTCTTTAGTGCCGCTGTTGAGCTCTACGCTTACGCGAGATGAACTATTGACAAGAGAGCGACTTCCTAAAAAGTTGTGGATCGTATATCGCTCGGGCTGAAAGGTGTGTTACTGTAAGCTGAGAAGCCACACAGAGACGCTAGGAGGAAGCAGGTAAGCAGCTGCACTACACGACGCAGTGAGTCGTGTGTATACCTCAGAAGAGTGAGGATATATGCCGATGTTAGCATAACCAGTCCGATATCCACAGGCGAAAGCTCCAGTATCAGGTCGATGTAGACTCTCTACTAGAAGGGCTCCATGTCTAACTAGTACTTAACTGACTGACAGCTAGTTAACTAATAACAGTTAGCCTCCGTCCACATCTCAGTTTATGATTAACACACTTGGAACATACGCCGTTGTGATATGTAGCTGTCGCTGTCTTGTCTTGACTTCTCAAGCCTCCTGCGCATCAACATCATACTGTTTTGGTATGGAGTGACACTGGGTGGGAATTGGCGAGTAATGAAGGGATCGGTGGTAGACTTCCTGGTCTGGTAGACAGGGGCAGCACAGGAGATAACGACGAAACGAGGTGTGTGTATCGACTAAAAGGGAGAAGACTCTGCTGGAAGAGAACTGAAAAATGACAGGAACTCATGTACCCCTTAACAAGTTGGTGCATCACCGGCTGGGAACAGGTGAGGTAAGTGTTAGCTTAAAGCACACAGCTGTGGAGTAGAGCTTCTAAAAACATGGTTTAAATCAATAATTTTTGAGAACTGGTATCAGAGGCGGCTGAGAGATGTGTTTCTAAGGGGTGCTGTGTACACTTAACACCAAGGATACTAGTCTGGATAGAAGGTATGTCGTTACTGTTACATTTTAGGCGTATCCTGAAGACGTTGGGTAGTCTGTATAACCAAAACTCAACAGTGTCATGGCCTCTTTGTACGCGTAGACTAGCTAAGTTGCTTATCTAGGTATGATAGTGCTGCATGATTTGACCAAGGGTGAAGAAGGCTTACACTCTTACACTGCCAGGGCAGGAAATGACTATGAGGCTGTCGCTCTACTGTGTTCATGGGTGGAATAGTTATTATAATAATTTTCATAATTTATATACATTACATGCTTCTATAAAGTGGTTCAACGCCGCGAGAGTTAACTAAACAGGTAAATCATGGCGTGTCTGATGATGTACAGGTAGTGTGCGTATTCTGTTAAAGTTGGTCGCAGTCAAGATGTTTCTAGATGATGATCATATAATACGACGTCATGAGATACTGTTAGGTGGTGTATGCCTCACATAACTCTCCAATGTAGGTACGTTTGAATCTGAAGTTCAAATTACTGCAATGTGTACCAGAGGAGCCATAACCATGTGTGTGGTTGTATAGAGGTGTTGTGTATCCATAAGTTGAGTGGTTGTACTGTACAAGGAGCTGCGATTAACTGTGCATACAGTGGCAGTCAAACAGAGCTGAGGTTGTGTTACAACTATTAATGGCGTAGTATAGAAGTGTCTCACAATGATCCAAACTAGGTGCCCAACAGAGGCAGAACAAGACCTTGAGGTCGTTGATTCGTACTACAGAAAGGAATAGGATCAGTGTAGTAGTGCGTTTTGCGGGAACTCTAGATCTAAAGGCTCGTAGTTGTGTAGACTGTGCTATCTGGCATACCTGTCTGGAATGGGAGGTATGTAAGCGCCAGCTAAGAGTTGCAACTGGGTGCTCGAGTCGGAGCTGTTTTAGATGGAAGAAGGAATGAAAGATGAGAGAGTATGTAACCTAACAGGGTCATGGCCAGGTTCGGACGCGAATAGATATTGCTTTGGTTAGTGCAGCACTACTCAGCTGTTTATCATTATTCACATCAACACGCCACTCACGCGCTCGCTCTCGCGTCGGCTCTTTTAGATTAGGTGTTTGTCAGAGTGTTGACCTATGCAGAATACTGAAGTATAATTACAAGCTAGTTATGGTCCATAAGGTGTTGGTCTAAATGGCTGTTTAATTGACAAATATACCAATAGAAGGTTGATGCAGGAAGAGTCAATATTTGCAGTGTTGACCCTTATTGATGTCAAGAACCCTCTGCACAATGTCCGCCGCCACTGGCATCGGAGGTTCAGATTGGTTTAACTCTCAATGGGAGGGGAGAAGTCCCCTCTATTAACTCATCGGCTGTAAATAGAGAGCGCCATTCTTGCATCAGAAGGTTGACTGTGGGATGTTGTGGTTCCCAGATTTGTGGGATATTGTGGTAAGATGTGTTACACAACAGGTCAAGGCGCTTGGAGAGGTGTGTTTCCTCTGCCGCACTCTTGAGAAGAGGGAGTGATGGAAGCCTTAAACTAAGACAGAAGTGTCGCAACTAGGATTCAAACGAGATCTAGGTGAGAGTCTGTTCCAGCGTGTGTTGCGCCCTCAGTGGAAGGTAACCACTCACACACAATATTGATGTTTGTGTCACAGCGACGTGACACACGGTTTGTAGTTATGCTTATATAGTTTTGCCGGAGCACGATTTGAAGCATGAGATGCCTCCAATCATGCTAGGAAGAAGGTATATCTGTATTGACCACGCACCATAAAGCTGTGTTGCCTTGGATGGTTGATTACTCACGAGAGATGTATGCTCGCAAGTTTCCCCCTCGTAGTGCAATGCTGCGTGTGCGTCGAGACCGTGAATTCGTTTATAATCTCCTGTTAACTACAACTCATCACAGGGACATTAGATGTTCTTACGCCACGCAAAGAAGAATTGTGCCTAAGTGACCGCCCACTCCCACTTGGCCTTGAGTAATGTCAGATTCCCTGCCTAACCCACATACCGAGCCAAATATGGTCACTACAGGATGCTTGTATGTATGTATACCTCTGATATGGGGATGGAAAAGACAGTTCAGGGAAACTTATATATCCAGATGGTGAGCGCTCACATCTGCAGGCTGTTAGGTTGTTCTCCTTAAGCGTCTTGGCGCAAGTTATCCATACTAGGAAAACAGGAGCTTTTTGTCGCTGAGAGCGTCGCAGGTAGTGTTACCTAAGGGACGAGTTACTAACGACAGGCGGCCCATAAGACGAGATAGTGTTCGCGGTAAAGAGTGATTCAGGAGAAAGAAATTAAACTAAAGACACAGAGCTTTTACCCCGCCTAGTCCTCAGAGCAGTCCAATCCCTGTGTAGAGTGCCGTGTGTTATCTAATGTTTGCGAGGATGAATGATCGTCAGTATCTTGATACTCCCGTTGTATTTATCCCCCATCGGAGAGAAGTGTCTTCGGGCCTTTGCCTGAGCCCCTTGAAGCCTTTGACAAGAGGATGGTGATCTCATAAGGGGAGCAGTTAACTTACACAAGGCAGGCTGAGGTGTGTCCGTCAAAGGGGCCAGTTACTAACGGAGGTATCAGGCATGACGGTCGTAGTATCTAGGGAAGTTAACTCTATCAGCGTCAGGCTGCGGTGTGTTTGACTTTAGGGCTTAAGCACCCATCACCTAACCCCTACACCAAAACAAGTCTCGCCTCACCTGTGGCGTAGAACAGATGCACTCAACCTCACACAAACATTCACACATCCTGCCTCCTGCCAAACAGTTGTTTTCTGTATCCGAGGCTAAGCTCTGTCTTCTGCGTAGCGCTTGGCCTTTAAGTTAACCGTCCCTTAGTACACACTCGGCCTGCCTGTTGTTTCTCTCCTTGTACACCACGATCCGCCTGGCTGTAGTTCTCTCTCTGTTACTCCCGCTTCGGTTGGCATAGCCACTCAACACTGGACTGTTTAGTTTTTGATCTACCTAGTGTCCACTTAGGCTTGCTGTCTAATCCCTTTCCCTTCTCCAGCTTGCCATCAATCCTCAACATTCCTCCACTATTGGTGGTGAGGCACAGATATCGACGAATTCCTACGGAGGTTGGTGCTTGTTAGTTAACACTTCTTCACCTTTACGGCTTCGTTCCTGTAACAACAACACACACACTTCGTGGCGTTGTGGGTACGAGTCTCTCACACCGTCCTTAGTAACATCCATACACAGGTCGTAAAGAATCCTCACAGCCTGTCACGGAGTCGCCATGTTGTTAACCTCTCCCACTTAAGGCTAGAACCTGTAACTCAATCTTAGGAAGATGGTACCACCCTTTGGTTCTCATGGCTACATCACTAATAATGACTCGTGTAGCAGTAACAGTCGCCCCGTCAGAACCACTGCGCCTGTTAGTGTCACTCTCCCCTTAGTATACGGACATTGCTGGACTTTCCTGAAGCCGTCCGGGGTGCCCTGGTGGAAGCCTTCCTCTTCTTGTCCAATATACAGTTAAGTTGATTTAAGACTAGTTAACTTGCTGCTTTCTCCTCCTTAGTTAAGGAAGTTCTTTGATAGATCACCGATAGTAATGGTTGAATATCTACGGTGGCGCAATCCTAGCTTTACTCCTGTGGGCAGCAATATATCTTTCAGACTTATCGCCCCTGTCAAGAAGCCCCTTAGTTTCTCTGTGTCGCCTGTTAGTTAACTAAGGTCTTCTCCCTCTCTCTCACCATCGTTATAGTAACGCGTATCAAACAGTGTGTTTTTCCATTGCAGGTACCATCGACACATGGGCTGGACCCAGAGGAAGAAAACAAACACGATAGCTACTTCATAACCAAAGCACTAACCATGGGGTCACCAACTCTCCCCCTTAAGTACCACAGACCTCAACCTGGGCCTGTTCCGTTAACTCTCTCCTCCCCCCTGCCCCTTCCTTCTTGAAGCTTCCCAGTATGTAACCTGTTTGATATAAAACGAACTCAGAACGTCAGATAAAACACCGTCAGTCTGCTCTGCTGTTAGTTACACTCTCAATTCGATCACGCAAGTTGCTGCCTCCCCCCAGCTTAGGTATCCTATTTGTTCCCTCGCCACACCGTCCAACACAAGCCAAGAACAGACGGAAGAACCAATTCATAAAATACAAGCGACAAGGCACAGTATGTGTTTCATCACACGAGAGAAGTTCATACTCACTCTAGACATGAATGAATCAGCTGGAGTCCCTTATCTACCTGCACTTTTGTCTGGGCAGCGGTAGAAATACATGAATGCAGCCGAGACAGTGGAAAAATGTCTCTTTTGGGGTCGGGTTCAAGTTCTCATTTGGCATCGGCACAAAGGAAGGGGACTTTGCAATTATTGGCAAAATGCATCTGATTCAACATCTTGTCACTTTTCAAATCTGAACATTGTGGATAATGCATTATGCAAGAACACTGAAAACTGTTGTCACCTCTCCTTAGTAACCAAGACAAAAGAAACCAACAACCATAGACTGCCGTTAGTTAACTCTCCCCTTAGATGACGTCACATATCAACTTGATGAATGTAACTCAATTTTGATTAACTTTGAACATCAGCCTTCGCCTGAGTTAACTCTCCCTGTAGTTATCTTTACCTCAGTCAGCTGCCTCGTTAGTTAACTCTTCTCGCAATCCCTTAGTATCACATCTTTCAGCCTGCTGTTATGTTTAACAGTCTCACAGTCTCGCTCCACTATAGTAAAAAAAACTAACATAAAATTAATATTTAATAAATTGAGGCGGCGCTGGGGTGGGCACTGGCCGGCCGTGGTCGTGGTGGGTGTATGGGTAGAGCGGGGGTGCGGTCGCGGCGCTTAGTAAGGGAGCGAGCTAGCGGCGGGGCCTGTTTAGGTTGAAGGGGGGAGGTAGGTGTCGAGGCGGGGGGCCCGCCCCCGGGGGCGGTCGTCTGCGTGTTGGTGGCAGCACGCGGTCGAGCGGCTGGGCCTGGGTTGGAGATTGTAACTCTCCTTAGAGGTAAGCCGGAGGACGGGCGGTCAGCGCTGCGCGTGTTAAGGTTGGGGGTACTGCTCCTTTGGTCCACCGGGGCTGCAGGGGGCTGGGGGGCCGTGAGTAAGGTTGTGGAATACGATCTCCAGCCCTTAGTGAAGGTTCACGTCTCAGCGCGGGCTGCCTGTTAGTTAGACGTGGTCACTCGGCTGCGTCGCGGTCGCGCCATGGGGGGGTGCGGCGCTTAGTATAGGAGGGGGCAGGCGCTGCAGCGCTGCGTGTTGTTGTTGAATGCTATGGGGCCTCCCTGCGCCCCTCTCCAAGTAACCCCACCTCAGCTGGCCGTGTCTAGTATCCCTCCTCCCCTCGGCTTC
>NW_019943707.1:78564-95057 GCF_002910315.2 Salvelinus sp. IW2-2015 | reverse complement strand
GGGAAACTGGAGACAAGCAGTAGATTTCTGATTGGCCGTTGAACGAAGTTACGGACGCAAATGAGTATAGCGGGGGTCGTGAAGGTTTGGTGGGTTCTGTTTGACTTTAAAAGCCAATCCGAAGTAAGATTTTCTTTCCAACTCAAATGTCCATGGCCGGCTTGCATAATATTTCCATGCAGTCTGTTATTAGGTCTTCCCCATGGACTCTCATTCCACCGGGATAGGAAGCGCGGTCCGCCTTTTAGGGAGGTTGTCCTTAGCAGACCTTCAGCACTCGGCAGCGTCAAGCGCTCGAGGATAGGTAACGGTTACTACTCCCTTTTAGGTCCAGCTCATAGGTGGTCCACTTTTTAGATAACCAACTCATGGTGGATCCCTTATTAGGTCCCCAGGCCTTGGCTAGTGAGGACTCCCTTCCGGATGGCGGAACAAGAATCCTTTTAGGTCCCAGCTCATTGGTGGAGTCCTCTTTCTAAGGTCCCATGCTCACCGGTGGAGGTCCTCTTTCTGAGTAGGCGAACCACTGGTGGGTCTCCCAGATAACATTATTTACATAAGTTGTGCCAGTCACTCTGGCCTTGAGATCCTCTCATTCTTAGTAGTCGTACGCTCAGTTGATAGTATGCAGGTATAATATCACGAGGATATTACATTCACAGACTTTATTTTCAATGGTGCTATAGAACTAGTCATGGATTACATTATGTTGTCTTCACAGGCTCAGGTCTTAGCGATGGTCGTTCCACCTTTGGTTAGGTTCCCAAGCTCATGGTGAGTGCCTTTTAGGTCCCAGCTCATTGGTGTTCCCTTTTAGGTCCCAACGCCCGGGTGGGTCCCTTTTAGATCCCAGCTTCTGGTGGGTCCCTTTTAATCCCAGCTCATGGGTGGGTCCCTTTTAGATCCCAGCTCTTGGATCCCTTTAGATCCCAGCTCTGTGTGGGTCCCTTTTAGATCCCAGCTCATGGTGGGTCCCTTTTAGATCCCACGGCAGGGGCTCCTTAAGTTTGAGTTCCGCTCATACTGGTCCCTTCATTAGGTCCCAGCCATCATGGTGGAGTCCCTTTTTAGGTCCCAAGACCGTCATAAGTGTGTGGTCCTTTTAGGTCCAGACTAACCAAAGCAGTAGCATGAGCTTGTCCGCTTTAAGAACACGGTGGGTACCACTATTTAAATTGGAAAGACAGGTTTTTCACGACGATTTTTCTAAAGAAGATAAGTATGTCCCTTTTAGGTCCACACGCTCATGGTGAGTCCATGTTGTAGTGTTCTTCCGCACCATTGGTTAAAGGTTATGCCCTAGCGAGACTGAGAGACACTCCGACCTTTTAGAGTCCGCGGACCACAGCTCATGGTCCGAGGTGAGCTGTCCGGACCTTTTTATAAGGGATCCTAGCTCCACTCGGTCGCAGAGGCTTCCCTTTTAGGTGCCCAGCTGCATGGGTATGGGCTACCTTTTAGGTCCCTTTATAAATTTGAGGGTACCAGTCATCCAATCGATTAGCTGGGGACGCGTGGAGTCTAACAGTGGGATTCCATCAATGTCCTCAGCTCATAGGGCTCTGAGGACTTCCCCCTTTTTAGGTCCTCTTAGCATGAATGGGGGTGAGATTGCCATTTCATCCTTCTTTTAGGATCGCCCGCAGCTCTTGGGTGGGTCGCCTCTTTAGATCCCGCTCTTGGTGGGTGCCGCTTTTAGAATCCCCATAAAAGGGGCCCACCGAGAGCTGGGACCTTAAAGGGCCGCACCATGAGCTGGGATCTAAAGGGACCCCACCAAGATGCTGGTCTGGATTTTCAACCAACTCATTCTAAAAGGGACCCACCATGAGCTGGGATCTAAAAGGGACCCACCAGAGCTTGGATCCAAAAGGGACCCACCAAGAGCTGGGACCTAAAGGCGACCCACCATGAGCTTGGGACTCTAAAGGGACCAACCATGAGCTGGGACTAAATAGGGACTCCACCATGAGCTGGGACCTAAAAGGGACCTAAAGGGACCCACCATGAGCTGGCCGCGTAAAAGGGACTCACCTGAGCCTGGGACCTAAAAGGGACTCACCATGAGCTGGGACTATAAAGGGACGCCACGATGAGCTGGGACCTCTAAAAGGGACTCAACCATGAGCTGGGCCTAAAAGGGACCACAGCATGAGCTGGGACCTTAAAAGGGACCCACCGTTCTAAAAGGGACACCGATGAGTCTGGGACCTTAAAAGGGGACCACCAGGAGCGTGGACCTAAAAGGCGACTCAAGGCCATGAGCTGGGCCCTAAAAGGGACCTCACCAAGAGCTGGAATTCTAAAAGGGACCCACCATGAGCTGGGATCTAAAAGGGACCCACCATGAGCTGGGATCTAAAAGGGACCCACCATGAGCTGGGACCTAAAAGGGACCCACCATGAGCTGGACCTAAAAGACACCCACCATGAGCTGGGACCTAAAAGGGACCCACCATGAGCTGGGATCTAAAAGGGACCCACCATGAGCTGGGACCTAAAAGGGACCCACCATGAGCTGGGACCTAAAAGACACCCACCATGAGCTGGGATCTAAAAGGGACCCACCATGAGCTGGGATCTAAAAGGGACCCACCATGAGCTGGGACCTAAGAGGGACCCACCAAGAGCTGGGATCTAAAAGGGACCCACCATGAGCTGGGACCTAAGAGGGACCCACCATGAGCTGGGACCTAAGAGGGACCTACCGCTCTACGTGCTAACGAGCTATAAGTGCTAAAGTCCAACCTTAAAACATAAATGGAAAAAACATTATCTCGAGGGATTTAATCAGTGTATTCAACTAAGGTAGATAAATAAACCCATATCATAGCAGTAGCACGTATAAAAAACAATCATATTTTCAATTTTATTGGTATAAGTTGTTGCTCCCATTTCTGTAAGGTCTGTTCCCATTTCAGATCATTTGTCCAACAAACTGAAAGAATTATATTTTTCTTTACTTCCTGCTGCTTTAGTTCAGGTAGCAGTTTGTCCTGTGAGTTCCTGTACATCCAGATGGAACTATGTGACAAGAGGACTCTAAAAGTGTGGATCGACGAGAGGAACGCTCATCTGAAACCCAAACGCAGGGAGGAGAGTCTACACATCACCCAGCAGATAGTAAACGGAGTAGAATACATCCATTCCAAGAAACTCCTACACAGAGACCTAAAGGTTGTCACAACTTACTACTTATCCTCGTCCATCACAGGTTTATGATAACATATTCATGTTTGAAGAGCTTCTTCTTCTTCTTCTAGCCTGCTAACATCATGTTTGGTATGAGTGACGGAGAGGGGAATGGCGAAGTAAAGAT
This sequence comes from Salvelinus sp. IW2-2015, assembly GCF_002910315.2. Classification (NCBI taxonomy): domain Eukaryota; kingdom Metazoa; phylum Chordata; class Actinopteri; order Salmoniformes; family Salmonidae; genus Salvelinus; species Salvelinus sp. IW2-2015. The sequence continues at coordinate 91,738 of NW_019943707.1, read as the reverse complement.
CGGGGACTTTGGTCTGGTGACGGCAGAAGATAACGACCAACGATGAAAACCTGCTGGGAGAACGAAAAGGACAGGAAACCATGTCTTACATGGCCCCTGAACAGGTAAATGTAAACACACACTGTATAGCTTCAAAACATGGTTAAAACAATATTTTGGATGGTCAGTCCTTGCATCCATAGGTCTGTCTATGAATTTGGGGTTACATTCAGGCGTATCCCTGAGCTTTTTACCAAAAACACTTTTTACAAAAACTTTTGACAATATCGCCCTCTAGTGGTCTCATGGGTGGAATGTTATTCATATTTTTCATAATTATATAATTCATTTTTAAAAAACGCCGTAAATCTGGCGTTTCAATGGTTTCGTTATATTTCAGTCTTCTGTGATGTATATAAAAGTGTAATAATTGGGATGCAAACTCCAAAATGTAATACATTTCAACTATATATCTGAAATTGGTACAAGACCATAAACCATGTGTGTGAGTTGTATACTTTTGTTTCAAAAGTTGATTTGTTTAAGATTACCAATAATCACTGCAGTAAAAGGTTCAACATTTCTATCAGTGTAATGTCCAATGTGTGTCAACAGAGGAACAAGACCTCTACGACAAAAAAGGTGGACATCTTTGCTTTGGGTCTGATCTACTTTGAACTGCTCTGGAACCTGTCTGGAATGGAGAAAGCAAAGGTGACGGTGACTTTAATGGAAGGAAAGATTCAGATAGTACAGTCGTGGCCAAAAGTTTTGAGAATGACACAAATATACATTTTCACAAAGTCTGCTGCTTCAGTGTCTTTAGATATTTTTGTCAGATGTTACTATGGAATACTGAAGTATAATTACAAGCATTTCATAAGTGTCAAAGGCTTTTATTGACAATTACATGAAGTTGATGCAAAGAGTCAATATTGCATTGTTGACCTTCTTTTTCAAGACCTCTGCATCCGCCCTGGCATGCTGTCAATTAACTTCTGGGCCACATCCTGACTGATGGCAGCCCATTCTTGCATAATCAATGCTTGGAGTTTGTCAAATTTGTGGGTTTTTGTTTGTCCATCCGCCTCTTGAGGATTGACCACAAGTTCTCAATGGGATTAAGGTCTGGGGAGTTTCCTGGCCATGGACCCAAAATATTGATGTTTGTTCCCCGAGCCACTTAGTTATCACTTTTGCCTTATGGCAAGGTGCTCCATCATGCTGGAAAAGGTATTGTTCCACACCAAACTGTTCCTGGATGGTTGGGAGAAGTTGCTCTCGGAGGATGTGTTGGTACCATTCTTTATTCATAGCTGTGTTCTTAGGCAAAATTGTGAGTGAGCCCACTCCCTTGGCTGAGAAGCAACCCCACACATGAATGGTCTCAGGATGCTTTACTGTTGGCATGACACAGGACTGATGGTAGCGCTCACCTTGTCTTCTCAGGACAAGCTTTTTTCCGGATGCCCCAAACAATCGGAAAGGGATTCATCAGAGAAAATGACTTTACCCTAGTCCTCAGCAGTCCATCCCTGTATCTTTTGCAGAATATCAGTCTGTCCCTGATGTTTTTCCTGGAGAGAAGTGTCTTCTTTCGCTGCCCTTCTTGACACCAGGCATCCTCCAAAGTCTTCGCCTCACTGTGCGTACAGATGCACTCACACCTGCCTGCTGCCATTCCTGAGCAAGCTCTGTACTGGTGGTGCCCCGATCCCGCAGCTGAATCAACTTTAGGAGATGGTCCTGGCGCTTGCTGGACTTTCTTGGGTGCCCTGAAGCCTTCTTCACAACAATTGAACTGCTRTCCTTGAAGTTCTTGATGATCCGATAAATGGTTGATTTAGGTGCAATCTTACTGGCAGCAATATCCTTGCCTGTGAAGCCCTTTTTGTGCCAAGCAATGATGGCGGCGTGTGTTTCCTTGCAGGTAACCATGGTGGACAGAGGAAGAACAATGATTCCAAGCACCACCCTCCTTTTGAAGCTTCCAGTCTGTTATTCGAACTCAGTCAGCATGATAGAGTGATCTCCAGCTTTGTCCTCGTCAACACTCACACCTGTGTTAACGAGAGAATCACTGACATGATGTCAGCTGGTCCTTTTGTGGGCAGGGCTGAAATGCAGTGGAAATGTTTTTTGGGGATTCAGTTCATTTGCATGGCAAAGAGGGACTTTGCAATTCATTGCAAATCATCTGATCACTCTTCATAACATTGTGGAATATATGCAAATTGCCATCATACAAACTGAGGCAGCAGACTTTGTGAAAATGTATATTTGTGTCATTCTCAAAACGTTTTGCCACGACTGTAGATACCACTGTCATGTAGGGTCTACAATGCCTTAACAAAGTATTCACACACCTGGACTTTTCCCACATTTTGATGTGTGACAACTAGAATTTAAAATGGATTAAATATAATTTATTTTATGTAGCTTGATGTTGTGCCACTGATCCACACAAAATACCCCATAATGTCAAAGTGGAGTTATGTTTTTAGAAATGTTTACAAATTAATTAAAAATGAAACGKTGAAATMMTTTGAGTCAATAAGTATTCAACCCCTTTGTTATGYCAAGCCTAAATAAGTTCAGGAGTAATCATTTGCTTAACAAGCCACTTGATTTTTAAATGACTACACCGTCTCTGTACCAGACACATACAATTATCTATAAGGTCCCTCAGTCGAGTAGTGAATTTTAAACACAGAATCAAACACAAAGACCAGGGAGGTTTTCCAATGCCTCGCAAAGAAGGGCACCTATTGGTAGATGGTTAAACATAAAAAAGCAGACATTGAATATCCCTTTGAGCACGGGTGAGGTTATTAATTACACTTTGGATGGTGTATCAATACACCCAGTCACTACAAAGATACAGACGTCCTTCCTAACTCAGTTGCCGGAGAGGAAGGAAACCGCTCAGGGATTTCACCATGAGGCCAATGGTGACTTTAAAACAGTTACAGAGTTGAATGGCTGTGATAAGAGAACTGAGGATGGATCAACAACATTGTAGTTACTCCACAATACTAACCTAAATGACAGAGTGAAAAGAAGGAAGCCTGTACAGAATACAAATATTCCAAAACATGCATCCTGTGTGCAACAACTCACTAAAGTAATACTGCAAAAAATATGGCATTATTTATCATGAATAGAAAGTGTTATGTTTGGAGCAACTCCAAAACAACACATCACTGAGTACCACTCTTCATATTTTCAAAAATGTTGGTAACTGCGTCATGTTATGGGTATGTTTATCAGCAAGGGAGTTTTTCAGGAGAAAAATAAATGGATTTTTTTTTTTTATAAGTTAAGAAAAAAAACTTATTTGCAATGACGGCCAAACCCAGACAATGCTGGGCCAATTGTGCACCACCCTTTTGGGACTCCCAATCGCAGCCGGATGTGATGCAGCCTGGATTTGAACCAGGGACTGCAGTGATGCCTCCTTGCACTGAGATGCGGTGTCTTAGACCGCTCCACTCGGGAGCCCAGTAGACCTAAATCCTAGAGGGAAAACCTGGTTCAGTCTGCTTTCCAACAGACACTGAGAGATTAGTTCACCTTTCAGCATGACAATAACCTAAAACACAAGGCCAAATATGCCTGGAGTTGCTTAACAAGATGACATTGATTGTTCCTGAGTGGCCTAGTTACAGTTTGGACTTAAATCGGCTTGAAAATATATGGCAAGACTTGAAAATGGCTCTCTAGCATTGATCAACAACCAAGTTCACAGAGCATGAAGAATTTTTTTAAAGAATAATGAGAGACTTACCCAGAAAGACTCACAGCTCTAATCGCTGCCAAATCTGATTCTAACATATATTGACTCAGGGGGTGAATACTTATCTAATCAAGATGTATTAGTGTTTTATCTTCCATTCATAAAAAAACTATTTTTGAATTCTTCCTCTTTGACATTACAGAGTATTCTGTGTAGATCGTTAACAACAACAAAAAATGACAATTAAATCCATTTTAATCCCACTTTGTAACGCAACAAAACATGGGAAGAGTCAAGGGGTGTGAGTACATTTTGAAGGCACTATAAGTCAATGACTTTGATGTAGTTGTACTCCTGAACTGGATTGGATTGTAGGCCTACAACCAGAATGCACCACATCATTACTGTGTGTATTCCTTGTTTAGGTCTGGGATGATGTCAGAAGCCAGAAGTTTCCTCAACAGTTCAACYCGCAGTTCACCATAGAGGTACACATACATTGATGCTGTGTGTGGTTGTGTTACAGAACAAGGTGATAGAGTGGATACTGTGTGTGGTTGTGTTACAGAACAAGGGAGAGAGTGGATACTGTGTGTGGTTGTGTTACAGAAACATGGTGATAGAGTGGATACTGTGTGTGGTTGTGTTACAGAACAAGGTGATAGAGTGGATACTGTGTGTGGTTGTGTTACAGAACAGGTGATAGAGTGGATACTGTGTGTGGTTGTGTTACAGAACAAGGTGATAGAGTGGATACTGTGTGTGGTTGTGTTACAACAAGTGATAGAGTGGATCTGTGTGTGGTTGTGTTACAGAACAAGGTGATAGAGTGGATACTGGTGTGGTTGTGTTACAGAACAAGGTGATAGAGTGGATACTGTGTGTGGTTGTGTTACAGAACAAGGTGAATAGAGTGGATACTATGTGTGGTTGTGTTACAGAACAAGGTGATAGAGGGGATACTGTGTGTGGTTGTGTTACAGAACAAGGTGATAGAGGGGATGCTGTGTGCCAACCCAGAGGACAGACCAGATGCCACACAGCTGAAGACCAAACTGAATGAGTGTTCTAGTGTTCTGACCAGAGATCGCAACTTCCGTCAAGACAACAGAACAGTCTAAAGACAGTCAGTGGAATTCAAAAAAGGGTTTCAGAATAGTATTCAGTGTGATGTAAAATGCACAACTGATCCTAGATCTGTTCTCTACTCTGAGAGCTATGAAAGCAGGCCCTGAACATCCAKCAKAACAAATCAAATCAAAATGTACTTGTCACATGCGCCGAATACAGGTGTAGACRTTACCGTGAAAWMCTTACTTAACCAACAATGCATTTCAAGCAAGTTAAGAAAATATTTCCCAAATAAACMAAAGTAAATAATAAGAAAAAGTAACACGATAAAATAACAATAACGAGGCTATATACAGGGGTTACGGGTACCGAGTCAATGTGGAGGCTATATACAGGGGGGACCGGTACAGAGTCAATGTGGAGGCTATATACAGGGGGGACCGGTACTGAGTCAATGTGCGGGGTTACAGGTTAGTCGAGGTAATTTGTACATGTAGGTAGGGGTAAAGTGACTCTGCATAGATAAACAACAGAGCTATCTGAATTTCAACTGTATTTCATAGACTTTTAATGTGTCATAAATCATGTGTTTTGACTGGATCTGTCTTTAGTATACTGTAATGAACTCTGAGTCCCAGCAGAATCCAGGATAGTTTGAGTTAAAAATTGTAATTATTGCTGCATTCATGACATGTCGGAACTAGGAAACTCTGACATTTTTGACTTGGAAACTCGTTTCTCGGAATACGACTTTCCRGAAGTGGATCCTTTGTTCGCACCACCCAGGACGTTGGATCTAARCCCAGAGGCCGACCCAAAACAACGTCGCCGCAGAAGAGGTAGACAGAGTGGCCTCCTGGTCAGGCTCCGTAGACGTGCACATCGCCCACCGCTTCCGAGTATATTACTCGCCAATGACCAGTCTCTAGACGACAAGGTAGATGGAAGGACACCTACACCACCCGATGTCACAGGAAGGCCAAAAATATCATCAAGGACAACAACCATCCGAGCCACTGCCTGTTCACCCCGCTACCATCCAGAAGGCGAGGTCAGTACAGAGCCAAAACTGGGCCCGAGAGACTGAAAAACAGCTTCTATCTCAAGGCCATCAGACTGTTAAACAGCCATCGCTAACACAGAGAGGCTGCTGCCTACATACAGACTCGAAATCAATTGGCCACTTTAATAAAAGGATCACTCGTCACTTTAAATAAGGCCACTTTAATAATGTTTACATTTCTTACGTTACTCATCTCATACACGACCTTTCAAACGTTTGGGGTCATTTAGAAATGTCCTTGTTTTTAAAAGAAAAGCAAATAATTTGTCCATTAGAATAACATCAAATTGATCAGAAATACAGTGTAGACATTGTTAATGTTGTAAATGACTATTGTAGCTGGAAACGGCACTTTTTTTAATGGAATATCTACATAGGAGTACAGAGGCCTCTTATCAGCAACCATCACTCCTGTGTTCCAATGGCACGTTGTGTTAGCTAATCCAAGTTGACCATTTTAAAAGGCTAATTGATCATTAGAAAACCCTTTTGCAATTATGTTAGCACAGCTGGAAACTGTTGTCCTGATTAAAGAAGCAATAAAACTGACCTTCTTTAGACTAGTTGAGTATCTGGAGCGTCAGCATTTGTGGGTTCGATTACAGGCTCAAAATGTCCAGAAACAAAGACCTTTCTTCTGAAACTCGTCAGTCTATTCTTGTTCTGAGAAATGAAGGCTATTCCATGTGAGAAATTGATAAGAAACTGAAGATCTTGTACAACACTGTGTACTGCTCCCTTCACAGAAAGGTACAAACTGGCTCTAACTAGAATAGAAAGAGGAGTGGGAGGCCCCGGTGCACAACTGAGCAAGAGGACAAGTAGTTGTGCTCAGTTGTGCACCGGGGCCTCCCACTCCTCTTTCTATTCTAGTTAGAGCCAGTGGAATACATGGAATAGCCTTCATTTCTCAGAACAAGAATAGACTGACGAGTTTCAGAAGAAAGGTCTTTGTTTCTGGACATTTTGAGCCTGTACTCGAACCCACAAAATGCTGATGCCCCAGATACTCAACTAGTCTAAAGAAGGCCAGTTTTATTGCTTCTTTAATCAGGACAACAGTTTCCGGCTGTGCTAACATAATTGCAAAAGGGTTTTCTAATGATCAATTAGCCTTTTAAAATGATAAACTTGGATTAGCTAACACAACTTGCCATTGGAACACAGGAGTGATGGTTGCTGATAATGGGCCTCTGTACACCTATGTAGCTATTCCATAAAAAATCTGCCGTTTCCAGCTACAATAGTCATTTACAACATTAACAATGTCTACACTGTATTTCTGATCAATTTGATGTTATATTAATGGACAATTTTTTTTTGCTTTTCTTTCAAAAACAAGGACATTTCTAAGTGACCCCAAACTTTTGAACGGTAGTGTATGTATATACTGTATTTTATACCATCTATTACATCTTGCCTATGCCACTCGGTCATCGCTCATCCATATATTAATATGTACACATTCCTATTCCATCCTTTAGATTTGTTTGTTTTAGTTATTGGGGAATGGTTAGATTACTTGTTAGATATTACTGCACTGTCGGAACTAGAAGCACAAGCATTTCGCTACACTCGCATTAACATCTGCTAACCATGTGTATGTGAACAATAACATTTGTATTGATGATTTGATTTGAAAGATGATACCTGAGTTTCCCACATTATAGTATCCGAATCAACCAATAGGAAGCTCTATGTTAATATCTTACATTCATTTGAATGTAGTTTCCCACTTGTCATGAATGCAGGATCCTGTGTATCCATGAAGAAACAGTTAACATACTATAAGGGTACAAGTCCCATGTTGAAACCATTGTGTTAGTTTCCCAAGCGTACCAAGCGGTAGGCTACGGTATGTACTGTAGGCTACGGTTTGTTATGTAGGCTACGGTTTGTTATGTAGGCTACGGTATGTTATGTAGGCTACGGTATGTACTGTTATGTAGGCTACGGTATGTACTGTAGCCTACAGTATGTTATGTAGCCTACTGTATGTTATGTAGGCTACGGTATGTACTGTTATGTAGGCTACGGTTTGTTATGTAGGCTACGGTATGTACTGTAGACTACTGTATGTACTGTAAGCTACGGTATGTTATGTAGGCTACGGTATGTACTGTTATGTAGGCTACGGTTTGTTATGTAGGCTATGGTTTGTTATGTAGGCTACGGTATGTACTGTAGACTACTGTATGTACTGTAAGCTACGGTTTGTTATGTAGGCTACGGTTTGTTATGTAGGCTACGGTTTGTTATGTAGGCTACGGTCTGTTATGTAGGCTACTGTATGTACTGTTATGTAGGCTACGGTTTGTTATGTAGGCTACGGTTTGTTATGTAGGCTACGGTTTGTTATGTAGGCTACGGTTTGTTATGTAGGCTACGGTCTGAGGCATTAAGATACTGAACTGAACATCATTCCACGAATCCGATATGCAACAGGAAGTTATTAACAGCTATGGGTATAGATAGATAAAGCAGATTAACAGGAAGTAATACATTATGTGCTTTTCTTAAATGGACAGAAATGTTATGAATGTTTCAGGCTTATACTGTTGACTAGACGGGCTTTTTAAAATACATTTCATGAACTGACAATATTTGTATTTTATTAGGATCCCCTTTAGCTGTTGTAAAAGCCGCAGTTACTTTTCATGGGGTCCACATGAAACATGACATAATACAGACTTTTTTAAAAAACCAGGTTTGCTGTTCATTTGAGCAATATGAGATGGAAGGGAGTTTGACGTAATAACAGCTCTATAGAATACTGTATTTGTTCTGGATTTGGGGATTGTGAAAAGCAGGTAGTCCTATTTGATAAGAATGCATGTGTTAGTCAGGCATTTCATTTAACTCAAAATAGACATACTATCTAAGTAATAACAGTGCCTAAAATAATGGCTGAGAAAGAGGTAGCCTGAACAGCCGCTAGGTGGCGCTATTTGCCTTTATTTTATATGGTCAATAGCGACCACTAGCAGCTGATCAGGCTAATCACAGGCTGACACTCATATCACGTTCAGTACTGTTTTCAGGCGAATCGAAAACGAAATTGTCTACAGGACACTAGAGAAATAGTAATGGCGTCTTTTTGTAGGCACTAACTCCGTCATGGTTCTTTGGACAGATCCTATGGAGAAAATGAATGGCGTTTTTGGATAAACGACGAAAATAAGTAGGGTATGTGGCTTCCTAACCCAGGCTATCCGGAAGGCCAAAGTTAGTTACTTTAAGGAGCAGTTCTCTCTCTGTGGGTCTAACCCCAAGAATTTCTGGAAAACGATTAAAGTCCTGGAGAATAAACCCTCCTCCTCACAGCTGCCCTTGTCCCTTAATGTTGATGATGTGGTTGTTACTGACAAGAGGCACATGGCTGAGCTCTTTATTCACCACTTCATTAAGTCAGGATTCCTATTTGACTCAGCCATGCCTCCTTGCCCGTCCAACATTTCCTCATCTCCCACCCCTTCTAATGTGGCTATCCCTGATGCTTCTCCCTCTTTTTCCCAAGCCCCGCTACAAAGTTTCTCCCTGCAGGCAGTTACTGAGTCCGAGGTACTAAAGGAGCTCCTTAAACTTGACCCCCCAAAAAACATCTGGGACAGATGGTTTAGACCCATTCTTCTTTAAGGTTGCTGCCCCTTGAATCACCAAGCCTGTCTCTCCTCTCTGGGGAGGTTCCCATTGCTTGGAAGGCAGCCACAGTTTGTCCTTTATGTAAAGGGGGAGATCAAGCGATTCCTAACTGTTATAGGCCTATATCTATTTTGCCCTGTTTATCAAAAGTGTTGGAAAAACGTGTCAGTAAACAACTGACTGGCTTTCTTGATGTCTATAGTATTCTCTCTGATATGCAATCTGGTTTCTGCTCAGGTTATGGATGTGTCACTGCAACCTTAAAGGTCCTCAATGATGTCACCACTGCCCTTGAGTCTAAGCAATATTGTGCCTCTATTTTTATTGACTTGGCCAAAGCGTTTGATACGGTAGACCATTACATTCTTGTGGGCCGGCTAAGGAGAATTGGTTTCTCTGAGGGGTCTTTGGCCTGGTTTGCTAACTACCTCTCTCAAATAGTGCAGTGTATAAAGTCAGAACATCTGCTGTCTCAGCCACTGCCTGTCACCAAGGGAGTACCCCAAGGCTCGATCCTAGGCCCTACACTCTTCTCAATTTACATCACCAACATAGCTCAGGCAGTAGGAAGCTCTCTCATCCATTTATAGGCCGATGATACAGTCTTATACTCAGCTGGCCCATCGTCGGACAGGTCGAAAAACATTAAGCTTTTAGGGAAATTTAGCTACATAGCTTGCTGTTGCTAGCTAATTTGTCCTGGGATATAAACATTGAGTTTCAATCACCCACGTGGGTATATGTTGCTAATAACCAATGAGAAGATATCACGTGGGTATATGTTGCTAATAACCAATGAGAAGATATCACGTGGGTATATGTTGCTAATAACCAATGAGAAGATATCACGTGGGTATATGCTTCTAAAAATCAATGAGGAGATGGGAGAGGCAGGACTTGCAGTGCGTTCTGCGTCACAAATAGAATCAACTTCTATTTTAACGACTGGCAACGCAGATGCTTTTTGGATCGCGTGAGCAGTTTGGGTGCAATGATTGGATAGCATGTATGTGTACATTTATTTTGCAACGCTCGCGAACGCGACTCGTCCAGTTTGGGCATGGCGTTGACCTTGTTCTGAACACCTCCAAAACAAAGGTCATGTGGTTTGGTTAGAAGAATGTTCCTCTCCCCACAGGTGTGATTACTACCTCTGAGGGTATAGAAGTACTTGGGAGTATGGCTAGCTAGACGGTACACTGTCCTTCTCTCAGCACATATTAAAGCTGCAGGCTAAAGTTAAATCTAGACTTGGTTTCCTCTATCGTAATCGGTCCTCTTTCACCCCAGCTGCCTAACTAACCCTGATTCAGATGACCATCCTACCCAAGCTAGATTACGGAGACGTAATTTATAGAATGGCAGGTAAGGGTGCTCTCAAGCGGCTAGATGTTCTTTACCATTCGGCCATCAGATTTGCCACCAATGCTCCTTATAGGACACATCACTGCACTCGATACTCTTCTGTAAACGGGTCATCTCTATACCTCTTCAATCTCTTCATTCAAAGACTCAATCATGGACACTCTACCTTCTTGCCCTTTATGCTGTTGTCTGTGCCCAATAATGTTTGTACCCTGTTTTGTGCTGCTGCCATGTTGTGTTGCTATCATGTTGTTGTCCATCTGTTGCTGTCATGCTATGTTGTTGTCTTAGGTCTCTCTTTATGTGGTGTTGTGTTGTCTCTCTTGTCGGGATGTGTGTTTTGTCCTATATTTTTATTTAATTTATTTGTATTTTTAATCCCAGCCCCCGTCCCCGCAGGAGGCCTTCTGCCTTATGGTAGGCTGTCATTGTAAATAAGAATTTGCTCTTAAAATAAAGGTTTACTAAAAAAAATAAAAAACAGCCCTAGGACATATTATACGTTTTGTTCTATGGGATAATGTTTATCAATTAACATAACTTTTTGTTAATTTTTTAAAATTTGTTATAAAAGAAAAAAAAGCACATAAAGTCTTCATAATTCATAACGGTCATGTTAGCTGACTCCTATCTCATATAAAAAAAATAAGTATAAGATCTCCAAAACCTAACCTCAGACCTTATTTTCGGTGTTTATTCCTAAACCCTATTCTCTACCCATTCATTTTCGCCATAGGGATGGCTGAACGAATCAGACGTAACTCATTTCCGGGTTGTAGGGTAATGGCTAGAAAGAATCCAGCTTTTGTCAGAATTGACTTTCGAAAGCAGGTTTAGGAGAATTTACGCAGCAGGTTAGGAGAATAAACGTGACAGGCTATGGGAATTAGGTTAAGGTTAGGAAAAGAGTTAGGGTTAGCTAAAATGCAAAAAAAATCTGCCTTTGACCTACATTGGACAAAAGCTGGATCCCATCTAGACATGACCGAAAATAAAATATTCGGCAAGTCATTTTATCTCATCTGGAAGGTAAGACGAAATCCTACTAATGCTATAAATGTAAAGTTCCAATCTGTTTATTTATATGAAATTCGACGTGGGCCTAGTACTTCTAAACATGTAAAGTCCCTATCTGTTTATTTATATGAAATACGACTTTACCAGGTGACCATGTCGCGGTTGGATACTGTAGCCAGCTGTGGGCTAGAGTGATCCTATAGGTTAGCTACTACTGTAGGTTAGCTGCTACTACTATAGGTTAGCTACTACTACTACTATAGGTTAGCTGCTACTATAGGTTAGCTGCTACTACTGTAGGTTAGCTACTACTACTATAGGTTCTTACTATAGGTTTAGTCTGCTACTATATGGTTAGCTGCTATCTACTGTAGGTTAGCTACTATCTATCTATAATAGGTTAGCTACTACTTAGTTAGCTACTACTATAGGTTAGCTTGCTACTATAGGTTAGTTGCTACTATAGAGTTAGCTGCTTACTATTAGTGCTGCTACTAACGTTAATAGGTTAGCTGCTACTATAGGTTAGCTGCTACTATAGTTAGCTGTTATTATAGTTAGCTGCTACTATAGGTTAGCTGCTACTAACGTTATAGGTTAGCTACTACTATAGGTTAGCTGCTACCACAGGTTAGCTGCTACTATGGCTTAGCTACTACTATAGGTTAGATACTACTATAGGTTAGCTGCTACTAACGTTATAGGTTAGCTACTACTATAGGTTAGCTGCCTATAGGTTAGCTGCTACTAACGTTTATTAGCTGCTACCAAGGTTAGCTGCTACTATGGGTTAGCTACTACTATAGGTTAGCTGCTACTAAGGTTAGCTACTACTATAGGTTAGCTCCTACTACTATAGGTTAGCTGCTACTAACGTTATAGGTTAGCTACTATAGGTTAGCTACTATAGGTTAGCTACTATAGGTTAGCAACTATATGTTAGTTATGAGACCATTTTAGATATACTGCTCAACTTTCATCATGTTTCACATGATTACATTAATAAATACACGTAACTGTATATAGCTGTTTGCATAGTAATAACTTGTAAAACGAATAGCTGCTTTTCAGCAGTTTTTATTATTTATGGTTGAAAAGCATGAACTGTGTTCTTTATGCTCAGAGGTTTCCAACATACTGACTGGTGGAATCAGCCCGATTGCTGCGTTCAACGTTCTATTTCATTCTGGATTTTGGCAATGAAGCCCTACTACTTCCTTTGAGTCAGATGAACTCGTGGATATCATTTGTATGTCTGTGTGTAGTTTGGAGGAAGTTGCTAACTAGCGTTAGCGCAGGCA
>NW_019943707.1:38630-78539 GCF_002910315.2 Salvelinus sp. IW2-2015 | reverse complement strand
AGGAGAGAGGTATTTAGATCCTTCTTCTTACTCTTTGGGGCCATTACTACTAAGACACCTATTTGGCTATATGCTGGGGTAGAACCTTTTTGGGGCTACATAAACCTTTTTTGGGTGCTCCCACATTCGCCAGCTGGATAGCTCGCTTGTCAGCTCTTTGGGTGGGCTGAAGGGACCTGAATGTGGAAATGCTTATCTTTTTGGCGGGCTGCGTGAGTATGATCTATCCGACCGCTGGACTCGGGCTAGTCTGGGGCTAAGAGTATTACGAGTAACACATTTAATTGGGGCGCGAGACTACAAAGCCCTTTTGGTTGTGAGGCTACTAGCTAATTAACCCCAGCACCTATTGAGGGAGTATAAGTTAATATATTTCAAGCCGAAATAGCAAATCATTTGGAACCTAGAAGCATTGGACACTAACAATATCACCTGAAGTTGCTTCTTATAACTTGAGAGGATCGTACACCACTCTAGTAGAATTGCTTCTCTAGAGTGGTTAAGTTACATGTTGTGGGTGAACATTAAAATAGTGAACCCTGGTCTTTTGGAGCTGCATATATGGTCAAGAAGAAACTCTGAAAAAACTAATGGTTTGTGCGGTGCATGACCATATGAGAAACCGCTATTATAGGGAGCGCTTTACATACAGAGACTTTTGGGGCTAAAGATGAAAAAATCTCTTTTTTATATGGATGGTTGTTTGCAAAAGTTAGTAGACAAACCTCATTGTTGGTGTGTGGCGTTCTTGACAACCCCTCAGTATATGTCTTCGGACGGTCTAAACTTTTGCAAGATCGCCCAAAATACTTTTGGTGGGCTCTAATAATATATAGACGACGTCGAGTAGGATTTGTGGGAGACCTTAATACCTATAATGCAAGCATCAATATTCTGATGTTTTTGGAGTGCTATCCACATAGAATCCATATAAATAATATCAAGTGGTTGACTAATTACTCTCTACATATTAAGCACCTACAGCGATGTTATTTTCGGGATGCGTAATATATGTAACCAAAAACATAAATTTTAACAGGGAGTTCTATATTACATGTTAATCCACACTGCTTGGTAACGCCCATTATATAAACTATGGAGACGCTAGATTAATAGGGGAGTGACGCTTACATTTTGGAGCGACATTTTAGATACCCTATAGTCAATTTGTGGGGTTCTCGATTGTAAGTTGATACCCTACTTCCTAAATGTAATTTGGGGGTGCTTTAGGTCATAGACACCAACCCGAAAGGCTTACCCACATTTTGCTGAGCTTTCATTATAGTGTCGCTATATTTCGTTGGGCTTAGTGTATTAGGAGTAGAACCGTCGATATGATAGTGGGCAGCTCATAGTTTTCTACAACCAGTATTCAATCGCGGGCGCGGACGTTATCCATCTCGATCCCTAAATGGGTTGCAGAGCACTTATAGATAGTGACATCCTAGTTTGTGTTGGGGGTCTTGTGTATTATCAGAAAGAACGCGTGTAGTGTGGTATTTGTTGGTGTGTATGAGTTGTGTTAAATAGAGAAAACACTTTTAAGGGGCTTATAGGTGAATAAAAGAGATCGGATATATCTTGGGGTAGATAGGTAGTTAGATGTTGTAACAAAGAAACAACTATGTTGTTTGATTGGGGTTAATATAAAACCTAAGTGGGTGCGCGACTACCATGTTAGTGTAGTGCGTTCGTGTTTTTTGCGAGAGCGAATACAGAACGGGCTCGATCGTGTGGATTGTCTTTTTTGGGTGTGGGTATAGTTGTATGTAACAGACATATTGGTTGAGGCTTAAGGAGTGATTTGAACCTCATATTTGGGTGGCTCTGTGGATTGAGATAGATTTACAGGAAAGACGTGCATAGAGTGCCTCATTGTTTTGGTGGGCTATATAGAACCCTTGTTTGGTGCTATATAGAACACTTTTTGGGGCTATATAGAACCTTTTGGGGGTAATTATAAAACTCTAATTTGGGGCTAAACATTGAACCCTATTTGGGCTATAAATAAGAACGCTATGTTGGGGGCTTATATAGAAACCCTTTTTGTGGCTATATAGAACCTTTTTGGGGTTATATAAACCTATTTTGGGGCCTACATAAGAACGCTATTTTGGGGCTACATAGCACACATGATGGTTCAAGTAAAGAATGTCTTTCCTAACATTCTATATTCTATGGTTATAATCGCATTTTTATGGTTCTTTATAGAAACTTTTATGGAGAAAAGTTAGTTTAGCAAAAACGGCATTCTCAATCAGAAAGGTTCTTCATAAATCATTTTGATGAACCATACAAGGTTTTTTTTTTATTTTGTATTCAGGTTAGGCCCATATTTTATATGTTTGAAATTCCATAGGTGTTATTATTGTGTTAAGTTGAACAAGCAGCTTCCCTCTGGAACAGCTGGGAGAACCTGAGGAGAGAACTGAGACCCCACTGATTTAGTCAACCGTTCTCAATTGACTCAAGACCTTACATGTACATGAGTCAGTACGTGGCCAATAAGGTTTATGTAATATGTTAGACGCATTACGGCAACACTATTAATCAATCTGGAATGACACAGTATTACTCATGGTTGCAGCAACATAAAGGTCTGCGGCCCAAAACACTCTCGCTCAGATATTCCAATGGCGAACGCTCATAAAGAAGCAAGAACGGCTTTTTTTGTGAAAAGGAAAGAAATCGTTGAAGGAGCTCAAAGGGTTCTTTGAGTCATTATGGTTCCACATAGAACCATCACCTTCTAAGAAGCCCTTGAGGAACCCTCATGGTTTTCCTATATGTAATGAATGGCCTAAGTCTAGCTAATATTTAAGCTTCTTCCTTCCGCTACGCAACTAGCGATTCTCTCTTCGCAGGCTGGGTCTTGAATGTGCAATAGGCTATACGGGACTCAAACCTCTAACTTTAGTCATTTTCAACGTGTAGTCCCAGAATAGCTAATCCCAGGAATAGGCTATCTTTTTTTTTTCATACTAGGCGATAATAGCCTTTTCTTTGGAGAGAAAAAGTCTGACTGTTCATGCTGAATGTAAAATAGGCCTAGTCCAAATGAAACTGTCGGGGTAAGGAAGGTTGGCTTGCGTATCGTTCATAGCAATGGGTTTTTTTAACTGTACCGGCAGAACAGAACGTGAATCACAGAAAATAGAGATATTGTGGTAGCCGCTGCAGAGAAGTACCTGGGTGTACGAGAGTTGGGTGTTTATTTGTTTGTTTTTTTATCACAAAGTATAATGGATTTTATACTAGAAGTCCAGTTGGGGAGGATGACGGCAACATATTGGAATGCCAACCACCCGTTAAATCCCACCGAAGAAGAACTCTCAGGCGAAAGTTGAGAGAAAGCGTGCGTTGGGGTGTGATGCACTTTGGCCACAGACATTATATTGTTACAGCTGATGCATTGCTAATGGTTGGACAGGTCAAACAGAGACGATGAAAACACCATTGAAAGATAAGATGAAAACAAATTGACATCAAATCCGAAAAATGGAAATCAGTTGTTGACATCAAGGGCAAGCACTGACATGATATAAACAAGACGCGGCAGGTTAAACAGCATATGTTGAATGAATTGCTTGCATTTAAATACGAGTTTCTATAGTTTTTTTTCGTGACATGTGCCATTGAAGTATTATTTGCAGTTCACACTATGAACAAGCGTAACAGCACCCTAATCATGTAGTGAATCGTCCTGTGTTACTGTACCGCTTTATTAATAGGCCTTTTAGCGTGGGCAGTAGGACGCGTTGACACAGTGGATTGATCGTGTGAGAACGATAACGTTCCTCTAGTGGTGGATGGCTGCTCTAACGTTGTAAGAGTTATGTATAGATGAGGTCCCTTGGTGTAGATGGGTCCCCACAAGTGTTTGAAATAATTACTGGCTGCATGCTGTGCAGTGGTCCGTCCTCGCGCTTACTTTCGTTTTGTGGCTCAAAAGAGAGGAAAAGTTTTCTAGCAGGAGGGGTAAAGGAAGAGAGATGCTCACTCGGATGAAAATCCGTCTCCCTCCAGCAGGTTGCGTGAGTGTGTTTATGAGGTCTATGCGAGTGTCGAATATGGTCTCAAATAAAAAAGTATGCTTATTTGTTACGTGAGATGTATTGCTCGAATATAAATTTTTGTAATGGTTAAATTGTTACGAGTTTATTAATTGTTAAGTAGGACATCGTGACATCACGGCAACTTTGGAAAAAAGCACTTATCGCGGAATTTGTCCTGCGAGACGGCTATGCATATTCAGTGAAATTGAGGATAGTGGCATAGCGTCTCCCTCTATTGAATACGGCGTTGACGTTAAAAATCCCAAGAAAGGATAAAGCGGGAGCTAGACAGCCGCCGGTCCCGCGTTGTGGACAGAACAACTCCCATTGTTAGGAAGGAGAGACGCGTATCTTGTCAGTATATCGCATATCTTGTGGTTTTCGGATTTCCGGCAACCCTAACGTCATCAGTCAATAATGGCTACTGGGCTGACGTCTATGTGTTGGATACAAATAATTATATTCCCCAAAATTACAAACAAAAAAAACGGAAATTCAGTTAGTAATGTGTGTGAGAAGTTTTAGGTTAAACGAATAAAAAAAAAGTCGTGTTTTAACATGCGCAAATAAATTGTGAAAGTGCCAAACATATATTTTTAAACAGCTCCAAAATTCTACTGCTTTGCAATAAATGTTGCATCCTATGAATTGCAAAGTGTGTTAGATAAGGAGGCAAGATCTCTACTGTGGTTGGTCCTGTGGATGAAATGGATGAATGAACCTCTATGCAAATAATCAAGTTTGGCCTGGTGAAAATGTAGCAAATAACAAATGCCAGATTAATAATCTAAATAACCTTTTTAATTCCATAGGTTTCCTGAATCAATATAAAAAAGTGTTTATTTATTAAAACAAAAAAACATGTCAGCGAAGAAAATACATCAAATGTCCCTGTCTACATTATAAATAATAGCAAATTCGACGACGTTATAGGTCAAAACTCACCTAGATATCATACAGGGGCAGATGTTTATGTTCAACCGGCCTCAGAATAGGAGTGTTGACATAGGATCAGCCCCCCCCCCCCCCCCCTGTTCATGTAACCTTATTCATTTGTGATCTAAAGAGAAAAATACAAATCAGTAGTCCTACAGAAACGCTTCATACACCAGCTCTGATCCCATTCATAATCCGCCATATGTTAATGAAATCCGACTGGCCGATGCTCCAGTCTTCTCGCTGTAGATTATCAGCAGCGGGTCAGTCATCGTGATCTGCACTGGTGTTCAGGACAATTAGAACACAGATCCTTGCCTATCTGTAGGTCACAAAACCGGTGTAAGGTGGTATTTCAATGTCTTTACGAATGGCCAGGGATGTTTTATTTTAAGGCGAGTAGGGGATTCAGTTCTTCCATTGTTAAAAGCGGTCCGCACACCATATGCAGTAAAAATGGACCCTCTTTAAAATATGATGTCAGATTTTGTAGCTTGTCAGTGACTAGAAAAGATCATTAAACAGGGTTGTCAGCAGGAGGAACTTCAAAATGTCATCTATTCAATTTATTCTTTCCATCTAATTTTTAGATTCAACCATAGCTGTTTTCATGCCATTATAACGTATATTCTTAATTCAAGCCATACTGTTTTCATGGCCATTAATAGAACGTTCTATTCATTAACTTGGCACAATCTTTTCGTTTCTTTCCTGAGCTTTCTATCGTATTCAAATAAATGTACTAACATTAACTCATGCCTGCCTCTCCACGCTTGTCCTTCTTTCTCTCCTCCTCCTCGGCTCTCCACCACCTTGTCTTCCTCTTCTCCTCGCTCCTCCTTCCTCACCCACGCAGTTTAGGCCAGTACAGTCCTTCTCTGGGTACGGGACACCCCTGTAGTTCAAAAGGAGAGTATTCAGGTATATCAGAGTTAAACTAAAAAGGCCTCGTCTTCTTCTGTCAATAGAGTTTGGTTTAATGCAATTGGCAACAGATTTTCAGAAAATATAGTAAAATCCACACATTTTCGCACCGAGGTGTGTTTCACCAATTTACTTTGTGCAGATAAAAGACTGTGTGTGTGTCTAACCTTCTGAAACTGTCCAGCTTGCCTCACAGGCTTGGGTGCTGCTATGGGTGCTGCAATATTTTCTGCAGATTTCTTTTAGCTAAATATGCAGGTTTAAAAAATAATATACTTCTGTGTATTCGATTTTAAGAAAGGCAATGTGATGTTTATGGTTAGGTACACGTTGGAGACAACGACAGAGTCCTTTTCCGCGAATGCGCACTGGATCGATTAATATTGCAACGCAGGCACGCTAGATAAACTACGTAATGATCATCCACCATGTGTGTAGATTAAGCTAGTGATTAATGATTGATTGATTGTTTTTTATAAGATAGTTTTAATGCTAGCTTAGCAACTTGAGCCTTGGCTTCTTACTGCATTCGCGTAAAAGGCGGGCTCCTCGTGGAGTGCAAATGTAATCCAGGTGGTTAGAGCCGATAGGAAGACTAGTTAACTGATAAAGGTTGCAATATTGAATCCCGATGCTGACAAGGTTTAAAAAATCAGTTGTCTATGCCCATGACACAAGGCAATTAATAACCACACCAAGTTGCCCGCGAAGTAGGGCCGTCATTGAAAATAAGAATGTGTTCGTAACTGACTGCCTAGTTATAAAAGGTGTAAAAAAAAAAAAAAAAAAAAGTCCCAACAATACCGATTTCCGATTGTTATGGAACTTGAAATTGGGCTTAATAAATCGGCCATTCCGATTAATCGGTCGACTCTAGTGTGTATCCCTCTTACCTTGTTGTTGTCTTCTGTATGCTATAGTTGATGCTATTGCAACTATCAGATGTTATTTACATGTTGTAATTATGATCCTATCTCTTACAGAGAAGCAAATCGTGAAGTGAAAGCACTGGCTACCTTGGAACATTCTAACATTGTTCGCTACTGTACGACTTGGGCTGAGTATGCCAATTGGGTCGATGGAGGCTACAGCACAGAGTTAGTAAAGACAGTATTATTAAGTCTAATTTTGCCATTTAGATTCATTAATTTGTGATCATCAAAAATGTTAAATTCAGGAGCATATTATTGTACTCAACTCTTAGGTTTTCGGTCCTGTCTAAAATCTCAGAAGACTGACAATTATTCAGACCAGGGAGATGGATCTACACATGTAACAAAGCAATCAGATTTAGACCTGTCTGAAACAGCCAGCGAAGACCAAGCAAACCACTCAATGACCGATTCCAGCTCAAGGTGAATCACTTTACCYTTATGTGTGTYTTTATCAATTCAGTTGACWATGTCCCTGAGAKAATMTCTGTATTTGTCAGTTTTTTTCAATAGGCTACATCTGTCATATTCTAGAATGATATTCAATAGGCTACATCTGTCATATTCTAGAATGATATTCAATNGGCTACATCTGTCATATTCTAGAATGCTATTCAATAGGCTACATCTGTCATATTCTACAATTCTATGTCCATTATGCTTGCAGCCCACCGTGTTTGTTACGTATCCTAGTGCAATTCCTCTGTCTCCCACCCCCATTCCAACAGCAGTAAGCAAGGGATTTCATCTGATCAGCTGACCTCATTTATAGATGAAATCACCAGGTGAATGACTGAAACACCTGGCAAAGTATACTCATGACCAATAACCCACCACCGCCCCTAAATGCATCATTCATGCCAGTGTACCAACCTCGCAACTTGTCACAAGTGAAGAACACAATTCGTCGAGCAAGGGACGTGACTGTTTTGAAACGGGGTGCGTTGGTGCCAACACATATGATGGGTGACGTTCTTCCCAGATTTGTCACCCATATGGAGACTGGACCCACAACCCTTCTGGTGGTGCCAACACATATGATGGGTGACGTTCTTCCCAGATTTGTCACCCATATGGAGACTGGACCCTTCTGGTGGTGGCAGAACCAGAAATGGTTGAAGAGGCCAAGGCAGTCATTAAAATCAAACACCAAGGAGCTATGGCACCACGTTTGACCTGGGCAATTGTTATGTTTCACCCCTTGTTTTCCGTCATGTAGCTTTTCAAGAGGCACTTGTCCTTCTCCTGGCATTCTTCAAACTGTTCTTTCACACCATCCTTTCACTCCTTCTCCAACTGTCACCAGCAATCTTCTGCGGCTATTGAGGGTTGTAATCCAGTCTGTGCTGCCGCAAGCCAGGATTGTCATTAGCTGGAACCACATCAGGAACAATGTGAAGCACAAGATGGGGTCAGAGGGTGACCAATCTGTGGCCGATTAGCAGCAGGACATCCAAGAGCTCTTGGCCTTCGAAGTCAAGGAGTGACAACGAATGCACACCGGAGAGAGAGTGTGTCCACCGGAGAGAGAGTGTGTCCACCGGAGAGAGAGTGTCCACCGGAGAGAGAGTGTGTCCACCGGAGAGAGAGAGTGTGTCCACCGGAGAGAGAGAGTGTGTCCACCGGAGAGAGAGAGTGTGTCCACCGGAGAGATGGTAGAGTGTGTACACCGGAAGGAGAGAGTGTGTCCACGGAGAGAGAGAGGTGTCCACCGGGGAGAGAGTGTGTGTCCCGAGAGAGAGTGTGTCACCGGGGAGGTGTCCCGGAGAGAGTGGTCCACGGGGAGAGAGTGTGTCCACCGGAGAGAGGGTGCCCGGAGAGAGAGTGTGTCCACGGAGAAGAGTGTGTCCACGGAGAGAGGTGTGTCCACCGGAGAGAGAGTGTGTCACCGGGAGAGAGTGTGTCCACCGGAGAGAGAGTGGTGTCACTGGATCCCTGATTTCGAGGCTTTCAGTCGCTCTCCGACATCATGGACGAGTGCACAATATGTGCTAAACAGCTCGGCATCAGTCAGACGGAATTACACATCTTCTCGAGAGCTTTAATGTTGTCCTCGTGTGGCGCAGCTTCTCCGACTGGTGCAGCGCTCTAAGGCACTGCATCTCAGTGCAAGAGGTGGCACTACAGTCCTGTTTGAATCCAGGCTGAATCACATCCGGACGTAATTGGGAGTCCATAGGGCGGGCACAATTGCCCAGCGTCGTCGGGTTTGGCCGGTGAGGCCGTCATTGTAAATAAGAATTTCATCTTAACTGTGGCTTGCTTAGTTAAATAAAGGCATGAAGGTCAGAATAGATGAATCAGTTTATCTACTCTACCAACTCCAAACCAATGCCTTGAAGGAGGTGTGCGGGGCCACTAACCTAGGGATTTACCACCTGACCCTGATGCCGTGAACAATTTTCAGCTGAATGCACCATCGGTTTCCCTTACCACATGTCGGAGGAAGACATGGTGTCCTTTGTGAAGGCATCCAGTCCTGTGTGGCACAGGAAGAGGAAGACATGCAGAACTGGAGCGGAGGCCTTGGCCAGGATGATTTGGCAAAAGGACAAATCACCCAATCATTCCTCTACAGGGCTCTCAGACATGTGGTCCTCATGGGTTTTATGTATATCCATGAACACAAAATGCAGTCTGTCTGTTGGGGTTACCCTGGGTCGGGTGTGGGGCTAACCAATGCCATGATTACTGTGTATATACAGTGGGGAGAACAAGTATTTGATACACTGCCGATTTTTAGGTTTCTACTTAGAAAAGCAGGTAAGTCTGTAATTTTTATCATAGGTACACTTCAACTGTGAGAGACGGAATCTAAAACAAAAATCCAGAAAATCACATTGTATGATTTTTAAGTAATTAATTTGAAGTGTACCTATGATAAAAAATGACAGACCTCTACATGCTTTGTAAGTAGGAAAATCGTCAGTGTATCAAATACTTGTTCTCCCCACTGTTTGTGATAACCTTTGTATGCTTGCAATGCGCAATGATGTAAAAATACTGGGTAAATGGAGATGTACTGCTTTGGTTCTCAGGCTGAGAATTGTCTGCAACTGCTGATAGTCACACAGGCATCATGGCCGAGATAGTAGAGTGACAAACCACAGTCTAGACATGTTTTACTCATCTTAGATACTTTGTATCTAATCCAATGCAACAGTGTTAAAATAGGATTGATGGTAGGTTGTATAAAAGAGCGTTGTCTCCTGTTTCTCCACACAGATCTTTACTATAGACTACTGAGGTATTCTGTATATGAATCTCTGTCTACAATTGCGTTTTATTACTAAAGACTTTTATCCCAAGGTTCCTGTGTCTGTGTCATCTATCTGGAAGACGGATTGTTAAAGGAAACTTACATCATGTCACGCCCTGACCTTAGAGATCCTTTTTATGTCGCTATTTTGGTTTGGTCAGGGCGTGAGTTGGGGTGGGCATTCTATGTTTTGTGTTCTATGTTTTCTATTTCTGTTTGTTTGGCCGGGTGTGGTTCTCAATCAGAGGCAGCTGTCTATCGTTGTCTCTGATTGAGAATCATACTTAGGTAGCCTTTTTCCACCTGTGCTTTGTGGGTAGTTGTGTTGCTGCACATGACAGGACGGTTTCATTTTCGTTCATTCTCTTTTGTTATTTTGTTTAGTGTTGTTTAAATAAAAAATAACATGAACACTCGCTGCGCTTTGGTCCACACCTAATTCAACAGACAATAGTTACACATCACCGCATGCAAAGGACTACCCAACATGTCCGAATCTGAACTCTCACCTTTTATTCAATAGTCTCTGTCTGAGAAACACCCCAGCAGGGATGATGAATTGGAGAATACAGTAAGTGGAACGTGACTGTTTTGGTTACATTCTGCATGTGGATCACATATGTACAGTCAGGCAGTTTGGACACCATTTGTCTGCCCATTGGTGAAGAAATTGTGGGCAATGTCATCGCATGGTGTGGACAAGGCCAACCGCAAGGATATGGTAGGAGGGATCCGTGGCCATCCTGCACCTCCATGACTTCCTTACGTTGAAGCACAATGAGTGGCTTAGTGGGGAGGTATGTTATGGTTGAATTGGATGACATTTCCATGCATGCTGTTGGTATACAGTAGAATTAGAGTTGTTGCCTGGGCATCATGTCAACTTGGACCAACTATATTCTAGTTTAGGTCATTGACTTCTACCTCCAACTGAAGATGATTGACCTTCATGTGGAGAGGGGTGTTTTTTTATTGTGGATCACCTTCTGGCAGGGAATATCCTGTGTGGGGATAAGGTGGTGATGCGCAAGAACACAAAGGTAAATGCATGTCTGCAGAGTTGTTTTTGTGTCATGGTTCAAAATAAGAGGCTAGAAGGGTCAATATGTGGCAAACTGCAACCTTCCTGACAAAAGATGGCCTGCCACATATATAAAGGTAACTTCATTCCTCTCCCTGTACACCAGTCTGGAGGCAGCACAGTTGATGGATTGGAACTTGCAATGTGACAAACTACCACTGGATACTCTTGGTAAGCTGCACAAGATGGACCATTTTAGTGAGAGATTGGACAGTACTATACTTGAATATGTTATGTTTGAGGACATTTAGACATTTTTACTTGGTACTTATTTTCCACCATAATTTGCAAATAAATTCATTAAATCCTACAGTGTGATTTTCTGGATTTTTTTTCTTATTTTGTCTGTCATAGTTGAAGTGTACCTATGATGAAAATTACAGGCCTCATCTTTTTAAGTGGGAGAACTTGCACAATTGGTGGCTGACTAAATACTTTTTTGCCCCACTGTATAACCACTTGCGTTTAGTATGTCAATCGCAGGATCCACTCTGCCGTTGTCCTGGACCCTACTGGTTCCCCTAACGCGGAGCACCATATGAGTGGGAACCTGGTCAAGCACATCAGGTATGGTACATCTATTCTATGGTCTGCCCAAAAAAGATTGTTCGGCCATTTCTCCGATGTCCGGCATTCTATTCATAATGGCAAGTTAAGTTGACCTGTCAATGATGTTGAGCCTATTGTTACATTTATAGTTCAGTTGCATATTGATGACTCGATTAGCCTATGTAGTCATGTTATGAATGTTCTAGGCTGTGAAGAGATAATTATGAAGCATTATTCTGTTCAAGCATCCCGTCTCAATCATGAGCAGCCTGTCATGTGTTATGCGATGCTATGCCAGATGTATGAATGTTGTTGCAACCCCTTTGTTATGACAAGCCTAAACCAGTTCAGGGGTAATCATTTGCTTAACAAGCCGCATAATAACCAAGTTGACAGAACTTCAACTTGAATACATTTTTTTTAACAAATAATGGGCAAATATTGTACAAACCAGGTGTGCAAAGCTCTTAGAGAATTACCCAGAAAGACTCACAGCTCTAATTGCTGCCAAAGGTGAGTCTAACATGTATTATTGACTCAGGGGGTTGAATACTTATCTAATCATTAATTAAAATATATATATTTTTTAATTCTTCCTCTTTGACATTACAGAGTATTCTGTTTAGATCATAGCTGAGATTCCCCACTTGATAGTATCCGAATCAACCAATAGGAAGCTCTATGTTAATATCTTACATTCATTTGAATGTAGTTTCCCACTTGTCATGAATGCAGGATCCTGTGTATCCATGAAGAAACAGTTGACATACTATAAGGGTACAAGTCCCATGTTGAAACCATTGCTTTAGTTTACCAAGAGTACCTGGTCCTTGATGTTGATACTATACACCATGCCATGTACTGTAGGCTATGGTATGTTATGTAGGTGTAACAGTATAGCTTCCGTCTCTCTCCTCGCTCGAACTAGGGACCCTCTGCACACATCAACAGTCACCCACGAAGCACCGTTACCCATCTCGCCACAGAGCAGAGCAGAGCAAGGGAAACAACTACTTCAAGGTCTCAGAGCGAGTGACGTCACCGATTGAAACACTGTTAGCGCACACCACCGCTAACTAGCTAGCAATTTCACATCGGTTACATAGGCTACGGTATGTTATGTAGGCTATGTTATGTAGGCTACGGTATGTTATGTACTATAGGGTATGTTATGTACTGTAGGCTACGGTATATACTGTAAGCTGTGGTATGTTATGTAGGCTATGTTATGTACTGTAGGCTACGGTATGAGGCATTAAGATAAAGCAGATTAACAGGAAGTAATACAGAACGTTATGAATGTTTCAGGCTTATACTGTTGACTAGATGGGCTTTTTAAAATACACTTCATGAACTGACAAAATATTTGTATTTATTAGGATCCCCTTTAGCTGTTGTAAAAGCTGCAGTTACTCTCCATGGGGTCCACATGAAACATGACATAATACAGACTTTTTTTTAAAACTAGGTTTGCTGTTCATTTGAGCAATATGAGATGGAAGGGAGTTTGACGTAATAACAGCTCTATAGAATACTGTATTTGTTCTGGATTTGGGGATTGTGAAAAGCAGGTAGCCCTATTTGATAAGAATGCATGTGTTAGTCAGGAATTTCATTTAACTCAAAATAGACATACAATCTAAGTAATAACAGTGGACATTTGCCTAAAATAATGGCAGTAAGAGGTAGCCTGAACAGCCGCTAGGTGGCGCTATTTGCCTTTATTTTATATGGTCAATAGCGACCACTAGCAGCTGTTCAGGCTAATCACAGGCTGACACTCATATCAGTTTCAGTTCTGTTTTCAAGCGAATCGAAAACGAAATTGTCTACAGAACACTACAGAGAAATAGTAATGGCGTCTTTTTGTAGGCACTAACTCCGTCATGGTTCGTTGGACAGATCCTATGGAGAAAATGAATGGCGTTTTTGGATAAACGACGAAAATAAGTTGGGTATGTGGTAAACACAGGTTTAGAAGATTTTATACTTTTTGCTCTGTGGGATAATCTTAATCGATTAACGTCACTTTTTGTGAATTTAGAATTGTATATTTTTTTTAAAGCACAACGTCTTCATAATTCATAAAGGTCATGTTAGCTGACTCCTATCTCATACAAAAAAAATAAGTATAAGATCTCCAAAACCTGTGTTAATCTCAGACCTTATTTTGGGCGTTTATTCCTAAACCCTATTCTCCACATTCATTTTCGCCGTAGGGATGGCTGAACGAAGAGGTAACTCATTTCCGGGGTGTAGAACTAGAAAAGAAGGGTAATGGCTAGAATGGATGAAGTTTTTGTCAGATTTGACTTTTTGAAGCAGGTTTAGGAGAATTGATGCAGCTGACGCAGCAGGTTCGGAGAATTGACGCAGCAGGTTAGTAGTGACAGGTTATGAGAAGTAGGAAAAGATTAGGAAAGGAGTTAGGGTTAGCTAAAATGCAAAACAAATTATGTTTATGACATGAATTTGACAAAAGCTGGATCCCATCTAGGCATGACCGAAAAGGGAACACTCGCAAGTCATCTATCTCGTCACCGTGAAGGTAAGACGAAATTCGACGTAGACCCGAGTACTTCTATAAATGTAAAGTTCAAATCTGTTTATTTATATGAAATACGACCTTACCTGTTTACCATGAGGGATCCTATAGGTTAGCTACTATATGTTAGTTATGAGACCATTCTAGAAATACTGCTCAAGTATTCATGTTTCACACTGATTACATTAATAAATACATTAAACTGTATATAGCTGTTTGTATTAGTAATAACTTGTAAAACGAATAGCTGCTTTTCAGCAGTTTGTATTTATGGTAGAAAAGCATGAACTGTGTTTTTTTTATGCTCATAGGTTTCCAACATACTGACTGGTGGAATCAGCCCGATTTGCTGCGTTCAACGTTCTATTTCATTCCGGATTTTGGCAATGAAGCCCTACTACTTCCTTTGAGTCAGATGAACTCGTGGATATCATTTGTATGTCTGTGTGCAGTTTGGAGGAAGTTGCTAACTAGCGTTAGCGCAATGACGATGTCTATGGTAACTTCTAGCTTGCTATTAGATACCATAGACTTCCAGTCTTTGCGCTAACGCTAGTTAGCATTGGCTAGTGAAACTACCTCTAATGTTCTTCATACTGGATGCAGACACATACAAATGGTACCCAGAGTTCACCWGACTCTGGGYAAGTAGATAAAGGGCTTCATTGCCAAKATCTCTAAGTWTCCCTTATTAAGTTGYCGCAGCAATCAGGCTGGTTCCAACAGGCTAACTTCCAACAGTATATGACAATGATTTCATAATTGTAACTTGTACCTGAACTAACTGGTAACGTTGTCATGTTTTATCTTTCCATGCTCAACATTCTATGACTATGTCTGCGAAACCAGCAGGAGACCAGTTGGACTTGAGGAGAGATATAGTATTTTTAAAGGTGAAGAAACAAGGATCCACTGCTCCAGATAGCGAGCGGTTGGACTAAAGAGGCCAAGGAGTTAAACATGTCCTGTACGCTTTAAACAAAGCTGGACTTCTTTATGTAACACAGACATTCCACCAGTCTGGTCTGTGGAGAAACAGGGGGGCGTTGTCTCTGTCATTGTTCCAGAGTCGATCGAGTGCTAGTCCTTCTGAGACCCTGGCATCACGAGGAGGAACTGAGGAGGGTGCTGATGTCAAAGAGTGATGGAAGAGGGATGAGTGTGCAACAAATTGCAGAGAATTGGGCCAATAAGAAAATTAGTGATAAGATCTTTTATGACTGCAAAGTAGCGGCAAAGCAGAAAAGTCGGAGAGAAAGTGTGGAAAATGAGGATGAAGCAAGCGGGGGAGGAAAGCTTATTAAATACGAGAGGTAAGTCTGTGTTGTGGTCATAGGGAAAAATATTATATATATACAATGAAACTAGAAGATCAATACAGAAATGTTATATGTTCCATGTTCAGTATCAATTTCAAAACAAAATAGAAAATATGAGGTCTTATATAGTTTATTACTTATAATTAATATAGGGAACTACAGGTGTTTCTCCGTCAGCTAGTGGCAGCTGTGACTACTGTGCTGCAACTCTAACATCAGCCTTCCTCAAAAATGATAAAGTTTATCTTTGTTCTGTGATGTAAAATGTTTCATTTTGAATTTGGGGGGAGTTTTTATTTATTTTATTATATAATATATATTATATATATATATATATATAGCTCAAAAAATAAAAGGAAATATAAACACAATGTAACTTCAAGTCAATCACACTTCTGTGAATCAAACTGTCATTAGGAAGAACACTGATGACAATAATGTCATGTTGTTGTGCAAATGGAATAGACAACGGTGGAAATTATAGGCAATGCAAGACACCCCAATAAAGGAGTGGTTCTGCAGGTGGTGACAAGACCATTTCAGTTCCTATGCTTCCTGGCTGATGTTTTGTCACTTTTGAATGTGGCGGTCTTTCACTCTAGTGGTAGCATGAGACGGCGTCTCAACCACAACAAGTGCTCAGGTAGTGCAGCTCATCCAGGATGGACATCAATGCGAGCTGTGGAAGAAGGTTTGCTGTGTCTGTAGCGTAGTGTCCAGAGCATGAGGCGCTACAGGAGACAGGCCAGTAATCAGGAGACGTGGAGGAGACCGTAGGAGTGCAACAACCCAGCAGCAGGACGCTACTCTGCTTTGTGCAAGGAGGAGCACTGCAGAGCTGCAAAATGATCCGGCAGGCCACCGATGTGCATGTGTCTGCTCAAAGGTCAGAAACAGACCATGGAGGGTGGGTATGGGGCCGACGTCCACAGGTGGGTTGTGCTTACACCCAACACTGTGCAGGACGTTTGGCATTTGCCAGAGAAACAAGATTGGCAATTGCATGGGCGCTGTGCTCTTACAGATGAAAGCAGGTTACACTGAGCACATGTGACAGACGTGACAGTCTGGAGACGCGTGGAGAACTTCTGCTGTGAACATCTCAGCTGACGGTTTTGGCGGTGGGTCAGTCATGGTGTGGGGTGGCATTTCTTTGGGGGGCCGCACAGCCCTCCATGTGCTCGCCAGAGGAAGCCTGACTGCCATTAGGTACCGAGATGAGATCCTCAGACCCCTTGTGAGACCATATGCTGGTGCGGTTGGCCCTGGGTTCCTCCTAATGCAAGACAATGCTAGACCTCATGTGGCTGGAGTGTGTCAGCAGTTCCTGCAAGAGGAAAGTATTTAATAAGAATATTTCATTCATTCAGATCTAGGATGTGTTATTTTAGTGTTCCCTTTATTTTTTTGAGCAGTGTATATTTGTGGAAGGAGTTTAATTGATATATTTGGGAAAGGAGGTTTTAATTGATATTTGGGGAAGGAGGTTTTAATTGATATATGGGGTGGGTGAATTTGAAAGTGTTCTCTTTCTCCCCAGTGATTATCAAGATATTTCCATCAGACTGACTGAAAGCTCCAGGTAGACCTTTATTAACCTTTATTATTATGTCTTTATTAATCAAACTGTTCCTGGGTAACCAATAGGACCACCTGACCAATAGTACTAAGATCCCATTCACCTGTGAATAAATAGAGAAAAACGCATATTACCTCTTTTCTACCCTCACTATTAAAACATTCACCCTAGGCTACCCTCACTATTAAAACATTCACCATAGGCTACCCTTACTATTAAAACATTCACCCTAGGCTACCCTCACTATTATAATACTCAAGATCTGAATTATGTTTTGATTTCAGGTTTTCCAAAGATTTCAAATTATTGAGTGTTCTGGGTGCAGGAGGCTTTGGGTGTGTCACTGAAGCCCAACACAAATTGGATGGGAAAACGTACGCCGTGAAGATTGTGCAGAATATGGGGTAAGACCAGAGGAGAACGACTGTCCTCTCATTGAAGCCACAAAGTTAAAGGCCGACTGTGGTACTGCAGCAGGAAAACAGGATCTCCGTTACAGTCAAATCAAATGGAAAAATGGCAATCTATGTGAAAAACATAATTCAAAGACAATTATGTTTACCAACAGTTGCTTCTAATACACCAGATGTCCTTGACTGCCTTCTCATTGAAGCCCTGCCTTTCTAAGGTCTTCGAAAGTCAAGTTAACAAACAGATCACCGACCATTTCGAATCCCACCGTACCTTCTCCACTATGCAATCTGGTTTCAGAGCTGGTCATGGGTGCACCTCAGCCACGCTCAAGGTCCTAAACGATATCATAACCGCCATCGATAAAATACAGTACTGTGCAGCCGTCTTCATCGACCTGGCCAAGGCTTTCGACTCTGTCAATCACCGCATTCTTATCGGCAGACTCAACAGCCTTGGTTTCTCAAATGACTTGCCTCGCCTGGTTCACCAACTACTTCTCTGATAGAGTTCAGTGTGTCAAATCGAGGGCCTGTTGTCCGGACCTCTGGCAGTCTCTATGGGGTACCACAGGTTTCAATTCTCAGCCGACTTTCTTCTCTGTATACATCAATGATGTCACTCTTGCTGCTGGTGATTCTCTGATCCACCTCTACGCAGACGACACCATTCTGTATACCTCTTGGCCCTTTGGACACGGTGTTAACAAACCTCCAAACGAGCTTCAATGCCATACAACACTCCTTCCGTGGCCTCCAACTGCTCTTAAATGCAAGTAAAACTAAGTGCATGCTCTTTCAACCAACCGCTGCCCGCACCCGCCCCGCCCGCCAGCATCACTACTCTGGACGTTTCTGATTAGAATATGTGGACAACTACAAATACCTAGGTGTCTGGCTGCTAGACTGTAAACTCTCTTCCAGACTCACATTAAGCATCTCCAATCCAAAGTTAAATCTAGAATTTCCTTCTTTTTGCAACAAAGCACCTTCACTCATGCTGCCAAACATACCCTCGTAAAACTGACCATCCTACCGATCCTCGACTTCGGCGATGTCATTTACAAAATAGCCACCAACACTCTACTCAGCAAATTGGATGCAGTCTATCACAGTGCCATCTGTTTTGTCACTAAAGCCCATATACTACCCACCACTGCGACCTGTACGCTCTCGTTGGCTGGCCCTCGCTTCATATTTGTCGCCAAACCCAAAGCCAATTCCTCCTCTTTGGCCACCTTCTTTACAGTTCTCTGCTGCCAACGACTGGAACGAATTGCAAAAATACTGAAGCTGAGACTCATATCTCCTCACTAGCTTTTAGCACAGCTGTCAGAGCAGCTTACCGATCGCTGCAGCTGTACATAGCCCATCCAACTACCTCATCCCCATATTTGTTTTATGTTTCTGCTGTTTTGCACACCATAATCTCTACTTGCACACATCTTCTGCACATCTTTAAAGGCACAATTTTTCAGATTTGAAGAAACTGGCGGAAAATATGCCGCCGTAGTACGAGAGCGGATACAAATTCATTGCTTTAACTAATTATGACAATGTAAGAAAATGGTTGAGCAATTTAATAAAGTAATGACTTTTCAAATAAGTACCTTACACGTTATGTTCGGCTGACAATTTTTTTGCTACGCTGTCCTTACGAACCACATAGCATATATATTACAGCAGTATGTACCGATATGATAGCTAGCTACCTAACGTTAGTAGTTATACATCAAACTAGCCAACGTTTATTGACTTGATTATTCCATCATGCTAAACTTAGCTAACAAAATAGAGTATGTTAGTATGGGTATTCGAACACGGCTTTGGCTTCAGTGTTGAGTCTTCACATAGGAATGAATGGTGTCACGTGATCAATGGCTTTGTCCATTCATATATATACAGGTCATTGGCTAAGATGCTACTATCCCCATGTTGTTCCTCCTAAACGTTATGAATAGTGTGCATCCCTCTCCTATTGTTGTGTGTCTTCTGTATGCTATAGTTGATGCTCATTAGCAACTATCAGATGTTCATTTACATGTTGTAATTATGATCCTATCTCTTACAGAGAAGCAAATCGTGAAGTGAAAGCACTGGCTACCTTGGAACATTCTAACATTGTTCGCTACTATACGACTTGGCCTGAGGATGCCAATTGGGTCAATGGAGATTACAGCACAGAGTTAGTAAAGACAGTATTATTAAGTCTAATTTTGCCATTTAGATTCATTCATTTGTGATCATCAAAAATGTGAAATTCAGGAGCATATTATTGTGTTCAACTCTTAGGTCGTCGGTCCAGTCTAGAATCTCAGAAGATTCTGACAATTATTCAGACCAGGGAGATGGATCTACACATGTAACAAATCAATCAGATTTAGACCTGTCTGAAACAGCCAGCGAAGACCAAGCAAACCACTCAATGACTGATTCCAGCTCAAGGTGAATCACTTTACCGTTGTGTGTGTATTTATCAATTCAGTTGACTGAATGTCCCTGAGAAAGTTTCTTGACTTCTGTATTTGTGGGTTGTTGTTTCTTCAGAAATGGGGATTGGACTTGTTTGTTCATTCAGATGGAGTTCTGTGAGGGAGGGACACTGAAGGACTGGATCAACATAAATAAGGGTAGAAGCAAGGACAAGGCACTTGGAATATTTCAGCAAATGGTTTGTGGAGTGGAATACATCCACTCTGAAGGACTTATTCACAGAGACTTAAAGGTATTTGTGAGAATCTATCTTCCTGTGTTTTTCAGATGCCAAGTTAACCACATTTATTTATGACATTTATCGAAAAATGACGCCTAATAAATGTGATCTCTTTCTTTTTTTAGCCAGAGAACATATTGTTTGGAAGTGATGGCATGGTGAAGATTGGAGACTTTGGTCTTGTGACCACGATCACCACTCTGAGTGATGCATCAATGTACAGGACTGTCAACAAAGGAACACCATTTTACATGAGCCCTGAGCAGGTAATGGAGTTTTGTTTAGCCAATCAATCATATTTTCAGCTCAACAAATTGATTGGTCTAGCCATAA
The DNA here is from genome assembly GCF_002910315.2 of Salvelinus sp. IW2-2015. Lineage (NCBI taxonomy): Eukaryota > Metazoa > Chordata > Actinopteri > Salmoniformes > Salmonidae > Salvelinus > Salvelinus sp. IW2-2015. Next base: position 57,904 of record NW_019943707.1, on the reverse strand, counting down.
TATATGCCATTTAGCAGATGCTTTTATCAAAAGCGATTTAGTCATGGGTGCATACATTTTACGTCTGGTCATGTCCATAAGGACTCCTGTTTAGTTATTCTCTCTCAAACCACAAATTACTTTCGTATTTCCAGGAGACTGGGGGGAAATATGATGAGAAAACGGATATATTCTCTCTGGGACTGATATTGTTTGAACTCCTGTGGTTCATGTCCACTGTCTCAGAGAAGAGCAAGGTGAGCACACCGCCCAGTAGCTTTCACATCTGGTTCTGTGTCATGTTAAACACCGCCCAGTAGCTTTCACATCTGGTTCTGTGTCATGTTAAACCCCGCCAGTTGCTTTCACATCTGGTTTTGTGTCATGTTAAACACCGCCCTGTAGCTTTCACATCTGGTTCTGTGTCATGTTAAACACCGCCCAGTAGCTTTCACATCTGGTTCTGTGTCATGTTAAACCATGCCCGTCCGCTACCATCATCGTGTAACCCCCCCCCTCCGCTACCATCATCGTGTAACCCCCCCCTGCTGTGTTTATGCAGATTGTAGAATATTCGCATGAAAATGTGTCGGCAATTGGATGGAAATCTAGCTATTGACTTCTAAAGCATCGCTTCTTACTCTGGAGTTCTGCCCCATTTAATCACAGGTGTTCCAGAGCCTGCGGACACAGACATTTCCCTCTGACTTCCGTGAGAAGTTTATCTTAGAGGTAAGGAGTGGTGACAACTGTCCGTTTGCCTGTCTATACAACTTGTTTCAGAGTGAGTACACAGTATCTTCATTTTGTCCCATATGTTTTCTGCTGCAGCATAAAGCCATCAGTAAAATGCTGTCGCAGTCGCCTGCAAAACGACAAAATGCCAAAGAGATTGCTACGATCCTGAAAAAGTACCTGCTCGGAAACCAAACTGGATTACAACAGAAAACTGTATGAAATGTTGTAGGGTAGAGTGGCTTGAAATGCTTTGGGAAAACAGTGATGTCAGCATAGACACACGTTCTATTCAAGACGGCGCATAGTGATGATGTCATGCCTCAACTGAGGCTGTAAACTGGGAGGGGGGGATCTTTTTTTTTAACCATACTGTATTTCTCAGGAACGTTTTAGCACTTATCTTTTCACTTTTGTTTCTGCTGTACGGTTTCTCAAATGTGATAACTTTTTAAAAGTTGGTGATTTACGTGGAATAGAGGGTAAATATTAATATAATATGTAGGGAAAATGTTTGGGTCCACCACACATTTCTAATGCTGAACCGAAGGTGTACTTATTTTATTTTTTAAACCTTTATTTAACCAGGTAAGACCCATTTTTAAGTTTAAAAAAACTATTTTCAAGGGCGACCTGGCAAGAGTGCTAAACAGGGAAATAGAAGCCGTGTCCATAAAATATTACAGAAAAATACCAAATAAACACAAAAGACAAAGTGTCACAAGTTAAAGATACAATTGAAGATTAGAAACAACTGCAGTTGTCACAAACAGTGTCGTCGATCAGAGTCTTAAAAACAGGCAAGGACACTAACTCCCCTGACTTTACGATCTTCTGAAGCATGTTCCAGGATGAAGGTGCATTATGGGACACATTTTTTTTCTCACCTTTATTTAACCAGGTAGGCAAGTTGAGAACAAGTTCTCATTTACAATTGCGACCTGGCCAAGATAAAGCAAAGCAGTTCGACACATACTACAACAACACAGAGTTACACATGGAGTAAAACAAACATACAGTAGAAAAATAAGTCTATATACAATGATATATATATATATATATATACAAATATTGTTTCCCCATCCGTTCTAGCCTGAGGAACAGACAAAGACAGCAGCGATTGTGAACGAAGACTGTATTGGGTGACTGATCTGGTTAGTAATCACAACATGTACAGAGTTGAAATTATGTCCATTTTTATTGTGATCATTTCTAATTTTTAACTTTCTACTTATAACAAGGGCACATTAACAGAATCATGGAGTTTATTTAAAAGTAAATGAAAACAAAGCATTGAATGTTCTTACAGGAAGATGGGTACTCATATGGTTTCTTCTTAATGTAGCAAGTCTTTTCACAACTACGCATGTTGTGTGCTTTTTTTATTAACGTGATTTCGAATGAAATGTGACAGACGCGTACTGTATAAAGAGCGTATGAAATAAATGTCCAACACCAATGTGGTTAAGGTGTTTTTTTTATACTATTAAGATTATAAAGCCTGTATGTCGATGTATACTTTGTAACACATGGGGGCAGTCTCGGTCTAGTTGTTATATGGCAGTTACAGCGCCTTCATAAAGTACTGATACCCCTTGACACACTGCATATTCTGTTACGTTACAGCCTGAATTCAAAATGGATTCAATCTTTTATTCATCCATCTACACACAATACCCTATAATGACAAAGTGAAAACATGTTTCTAGAAATGTTTGCTAATAAATTGAAAATGAAATAGCTATTGGACACAACGCTGTGAATACTTATGTCAATACATTTTAGAAGCACTTTTTGCAACGATTACAGCTGTGAGTCTCAGAGCTTCCAATTGATCCGACGTATGCAGCGTTTACCGTGAATTCAGTCCCCGCGACACGGATGACTCCACCGTTTATCGGTCCCTTCGAGATTTTGCGGGGAATGTTGGTGATATTTGGTTAAAAAAATGCTTGATTTTTCTACGGCAATTCTGTGATTTGTCACAAATGCGATGACGAGGAAAACGTTGTTGACGTGTGGATTCAACCACATGACGTGGTAAATGCGGTGAATTGTAAACGTGGTAAATTGGTTGTGAGCCCAGTTTTTTTTGTACTGCGGTGATGGGTCTGTTTTATGCAATAATATTGCGATGATTTGACTGTTTTATGCAGAAAACGTGGGTGATTGGTCAAATATGCATGTCCTTGCATAATATGCAGGAAATGGTTGATTTACTCCGCTCAAACTTGGTATTTTAATAAAGCTTTGGTGATTTTTAAGATTTATTTCCAAGTGGTCTCAGGAGCCAAACCCTTTATCGACAGTCTTGACTACTTCACGACTGCATTGGGCAGACATTAAAAAGCCTTCATTGAGAGGAGGCTTGGTTTTTAATCAAATAAACAAAATGGAAGTAAAAAAAACAACCTGTTTTTTATGTTTCTAAATAGGACGTATACCGGCAGCAAAAGCACATTCGGCTTCTCTTGTTCCATGCACACATGGGCATGTTGTGACGGCTGGATTGGCTGCGTTTCTGCTGTCAAAATTAATGCCATAACCAACCACGTTACCGCTAAAACCAGCTTGTGATTGGTCTTAAATATTCCTATCAGCGCTGCCTGAAATTAGCGCTTTGGATCATGATTTTAAGGACACACCTCAAATATTCCCCCGGCCATCTGAGCACAATGAGCTGATATAAAACAGGTCAATTGCCGAACCTATTATTAGGGCTGGAAAATGCCACTGTGCCAGTTTTTACATGACGAGATTTCAAGCAAACGTGCGTTTGACACTTGCGCCGCCTTGAACGCCAGCCGAAAATAGAGTCCTAGTCTAAAAACAGTCGATGGCACCGTGGCCGTGAAATACAGACAAGGACACTTAGACTATGGAGGGTGTTAAGCACATCCAAACTGTTCACAGGAGCTGGATAAAGATCCAATATAAAGAGAACGGGGGAATTTCCACACTGGTTATACTGCTCACAGATGTCATGTTTTATAGACATCATGGAACCATCTAACAGATCATATTTTGAATTAGAGCCATGTAGGGTTTCTGTACAGCGCTTTGAGATATCAGGTGATGTAAGAAGGGCTATATAAATACATTTGATTTGATTTAGCCTACGTTCTCACCATGTTTCTAATATGTTTGATTGATTTCCGTTTAATTCGATTAAAAACCAATCTGCTTTGGACAGTTATTGCTCAATATACGATAATGTGACTAGAATGAAGTTGTAAACAACAGTCAGCTTTCCGGGACATTGACATGTCTTACATCGTCAGAAAGCTTAAATTCTTGTTAATCTAACTGCAGTGTCCCAATTTACAGTAGCTATTACAGCAAAACAATACCATGTTATTGTTTAAGGATCATTCACAATAACAAAACACTTCTATCACAGCAACTGGTTTGATACATTCACCTCTGGAGGTAAATAATGTACTTACATTCAGTAATCTGGCTCTGATTTGTCATCCTGAGGGTCCTAGAGATAAAATGTAGTATAGTTTTGTTTGATAAAATCTAATCTAAATCAATTTTTATATTAAAATATGGGAACTGGGTTCTACAGTTTGACCCCACTGCTGTCTCTGGATTTTTGTTTGTATTATGTTTTTTTTCATTGTATTATCTTTTACCAGATCGAATGTGTTATATTCTCCAACATTAACTTCACATTTCCACAAACTTCAAAGTGTTTCCTTCCAAATGGTACCAATAATATGCATATCCTTGCATCAGGTCCTGAGCTACAGGCAGTTAGATTTGGGTATGTCATTTTAGGCGGGAAAAAAACATCACATTTAAAGGGTCCAATCCTTATTAAAACCAACTACAATATTTCTAAGTAGGTTCGGGTCAGAAACATAAATCACTTCTATCGTTCCATGGCACTGTGTACATGTAAACCTAAATGTCTTAACCATAACATTCACACATCTATACAAACTACTAGGCTACTGTCAGTTCTATGGCAAGACCTGAAAATAGCTGTATTGTTCAACAACCAATTTGACAGAGCTTGAAGAGTTTAAAAAATAATAACGGGTAAATGTTGCACAAATCAGGTGTGGAAACCTCTTAGATATTTACCCAGAAAGACGCACAGCTGTAATCGCTGCCAAAGGTTATTCTACAAAGTATAGACTCAGGAGTGTGAATATTTCTGTATTTCATTTTCCATTAATCAGCAAACATTTCTAAAAACATGTTTTCACTTATTGTGGGATGTATTGTGTGAAGATGGGTGAGAAAAAATATAATTTGAATCCATTTTGAATTCAGTCTGTAACACACATCATATTTAATAAGTCAAAGTGTATAAATACTTTCTGAAGGGACTTAATGAATAATGAGGGCAAAAAAACTCAATTATTTCAAAGCACTCTCTGTAGACCATTTATACACCCTTTACTCATAGGTTAGTTGTCTCTCTCTCTATTTCTCTCTCTCTCTCTCTCTCTATTTCTCTGTCTCTCTGTCTCAATTTCTCTCTGTCTCTCTCTCTGTCTCTCTGTCTCTCTGTCTCTATTTCTCTCTGTCTCTCTCTCTCTCTGTCTCTCTCTTTCTCTCTCTCTTTCTCTGTCTCTCTCCTCTCTCTGTCTCTCTCTCTGTCTCTCTCTCTCAATTTAAATGTAAGGGGCTTTCTTGGCATGGGAAACATATGCACGAAGCAAGTAAAATAGATAATAAACAATAAAAAAAATGAACAGTAAATGTTACACTCACAAAACATCCATCATTATGTCTGTATACAGTGTTGTAACGATGTGCAAATATTTAAAATACAAAAGGGAAAAATAAATAAACATAAATATGGGCTAGAATTACAATGGTGTTGGGTCTTTACTGGTTGTGTCACGACTTCCGCCGAAGTCGGCTCCTCTCTTTGTTCGGTCGGTGTTCGGTGGTCGACGTCACCGGCTTTCTAGCCATCACCAGTCCATTTTTCATGTATCCATTTGTTTTGTCTTGTTCACTGTACACCTGGTTTTCATTCCCCAATCAATTCATATGTATTTATCTCTCTGTTCCCCTTGTCTTTGTGTAGGATTGTTTGTGTTATGTGTATTTCGAGATTGTGGATATTGTTACATTATTTTTTTTGTCTATGTTCTGTGTTTTGGGCACATTTTATGTTATTTTTGTGCTGTCTTTTGACCGGAATAAAAAGTGTGCCTGTTCACTACACTCTGCTCTACTGCACCTGACTTCGCCTCCGATACACACTCATAACAGGTTGCCCTTTTCTTGTGGCAACAGGTCACACATATCAGGTATGAAGGTAAGACCCAGATGCAGACCACACAATAATCAATGGTTTAATATTACAACAGGGGCAGGCAATAGACAGGTCAAGGCAGGCAGGGGTCAGTAAACCAGAGGTGGGGCAACGGTACCGGACGGCAGGCAGGCTCAGGGGCAGGCAATAGACAGGTCAAGGCAGGAAGGGTCAGTAAACCAGAGGTGGGGCAACGGTACCGGACGGCAGGGGGCAGGCAGGGGTCAGTAAACCAGAGTGGGGCAACGGTACAGGACGGCAGGCAGGCTCAGGGGCAGGCAATAGACAGGTCAAGGCAGGCAGGGGTCAGTAACCAGAGGTGGGGCAAACCCGGTACCGGTCAGGCAGGCAGGGGTCAGTAACGCAGAGGTGGGGCAACGGTACCGGTACGGCCAGGCAGGGCTCAGGGGCAGGAATAGACAGGTCAAGGCAGGCAGGGGTCAGTAAACCAGAGGTGGGCAACGGTACCGGACGGCAGGCAGGCTCAGGGGCAGGCAATAGACAGGTCAAGGCAGGCAGGGGTCAGTAAACCAGAGGTGGGGCAACGTACCGGTCGGCAGGCAGGGGTCAGTAACCAGAAGGGGTGGGGCAACGGTACCGGTCGGCGGCGCAGGGAATAGACAGGTCAGGCAGGCAGGGGTTAGTAAAATCCAAGTAAACCAGAGGTGGGGCAATGGTACCGGACGGCAGACAGGCTCAGGGGTAGGCAATAGACAGGTCAAGGCAGGCAGGGGTCAGTAAACCAGAGGTGGGGCAACGGTACCGGTCGGCAGGCAGGCTCAGGGGCAGGCAATAGACAGGTCAAGGCAGGCAGGGTCAGTAAACCAGAGGTGGGGCAACGGTACCGGACGGCAGGCAGGGTCAGGGTAAGACAGAGGTCGGTATTCCAGAGGGGGGCAAAGGTACAGGTCGGCAGGCAGGGTCAGGGGCAGGCAGGCGGGCTCAGAGTCAGGACAGGCAGGGGTCAAAACCAGGAGGGCGAGGAAAGAGAGACTGGGAAAAAGTTGAGACATTAAACTCTGGTTGACTTGAACAAACGGGAGACAAAGGGCTGTGAGACATGGATTTGACTCTGGACACATGAAAGGTGGGATGTATACGAAGGGTACAGGGCAACAGAAGAGCAAAGAACAGCAAAGAACAGCAAAGGGGCTATGATCTTGGAGATGGGGACGGTCCAATAAACCGGGGGGAGAGTTTACAGGATTCCACCCGGAGGGGCAGATCGCGGGTGGATAGCCATACCTTCTGCAGAAGACAATACCGGGGAGCCGGGGTCCGATGGCGATCCTCTTGTCGTCGATACCTGGAGGTGGTCTTGAGGAGGGCCGACCGGGCTCTCCTCCAGGTACGACGACAGCGGCGGACAAACATCTGGGCAGATGGTATGCCGACCTCCGCTTCCTGCTCAGGGAAGAGCGGGGGCTGAAACCCCAGGGAACATTCGAATGGTGATAGGCCCGTGGCAGAGCAGGGAAGGGTGTTGCAGGCGTATTCCACCCTGTTGGCGGAGACCAGGCAGTGCAGGGTGGTCTTGAGGTCCTGGTTGGCTTGCTCCGACTAGCTCTTAGACTGGGTGTGGAACCCGGAGGACAGGCTGGCCGACGACCCAATGCGGGCGCAGAATGCCTTCGAGAACTGGGACGAGAACATGAAGGCCGCGGTCAGAGACCATGTCCACGGGCAGTCCATGGGTCCGGAAGATGTGCTGCACAATGAGCTGGGCCGTCTCCTTGGCTGAGGGTAACTTGGGGAGAGGAATGAAGTGGGCGGCCTCTGAAAAGCGATCCACCATGGTCAGGATGGTGGTGTTGCCATCAGATGGGGGGAGACCCGTGACAAAGTCCAGGGATATGTGAGACCAGGGGCGATGAGGGATGGGCAGAGGTTGGAGGAGGCCAGCCGGAGCTTATCGAGGGGTCTTGTTCCGTGCACAGACCCTGCAGGCGGCGACAAAGGTGGCAACGTCCGTAACCATGGTAGGCCACCAAAAGCATTGTCGCACAAAAGTCGGGGTCTGCCGGGAGCCCGGGTAGCAGGCAAATCTGGAGGCAGAGCGGACAGCGTCAGGCACAAACATCCGGTTACCCCCCCCCCCCCAGGGTTCGGCTAGGACCGCTGCGCCTCCCGGACGTGTTCCCTGATACCCCAGCTGAGTGCCTTCGCCAGGTACGAGGTGGGAAGGATGGTCTCGGGCTCCGCGGTGGTAGCCGTGGAGTTATAGCGGTCGATACAGGGCATCCTACCTTTTGGACTCCGGCCGGTAGGAGATGGAACAGTTGAACCGGGTAAACAGCAGGGCCCATCTCGCCTGCCTAGAGTTGAGGCGCTTGGCAGTGTGGAGATACTCCAGGTTTTTGTGGTTGGTCAACACAATGAATTGATGTTCCGCCCCTTCTAGCCAGTTCCTCCATTCCTCCAATCCATTCCTTCCTCACTGCGAGAATTTTCCACATATCGTAATTCCTTTCTGTGGCGTTGAGGTGGTGGGAGAAGAAGGCGCAGGGACGCAGCTTAAGGTCCAGGGCAGAACATTGGGACAGAACAGCCCCTACTCCAACATCTGAAGCATCCACTATGAACTAACGGGAAGGGTCCAGATGAACCAGGATCGGAACCGTGGTGAAGCGGTGTTTAAGGTCCCGGAACGCCCGGTCAGCGGCAGAGGACAATGCGAACGGAACCTTGGTAGAAGTGAGTGCAGACAGGGGGAAGGCCAGGGTGCTGTAACCTCGGATAAAGCGGCGATAGAAGTTGGTGAGCCCCAGGACGCACTGCAGCTGCACCCTGAACGTAGGCTGAGGCCAATCCACCACCGCTTTTACCTTCTCGGGATCCATCTTGACGGTCCCAGCAAAGATGATGTAGCCCATAAAGGGAATGGTGGAGCGATGGAACTCGCACTTTTCCGCCTTAACGAACAACTGGTTCTCCAGAAGGTGCTGGAGAACCTGTCGGACGTGGAGCACATGTTCTTGGTGGGAGTGGGAGAAGATGAGGATGTCATCAATGTAGACGAGAACAAACCGGTTCAGCATGTTGCGAAGAACGTCATTTACCAGAGCCTGGAACATGGCAGGGGCATTGGTGAGGTCAACGGGCATGACCAGATATTCGTAATGGCCGCTGAGAGAAGAGGGACGGATAAATCCAGTAGCTAGGGAGTCCCCAATGTAGTTCTCCATAGCCTTGGTTTCAGGTCCCGACAGTGAGTACAGATGCCCCCGGGGCGGCGTGGTGCTTGGGAGAAGGTCAATCCCGCAGTCATAGGGGCGGTGGGCAGAAGGGAACCACCTCCGAGTGTCCAGGAAGACGTCCCGGGGCAGGTTGCGCCGACTTGGACTAAGAAAATACACTTTATGACACTGTGATGAAGCATTATGACATCACAATCATATAAGCCAGATAGGCCAATCACGTACAGGCCCTTATATCAGTCATCAGTCACAAAGAGGGTGTCTTGTCCTGCTCCTGAAATCTGCTCCTGCATTCACCCCAGTCATCAACAACAGAGCATTGGGGTAGGTGCATGTCTGACATCAATGCGTGCGCAATTACAATGATAATTTAATATGGTCAATTTCAGAAATGTTTATATAACATAAACATACTGTTGACAAGCAGTCTGTGGTGTAATGGAATGTTTTGCCTTGTGTGGTAGGTTTTTGTGGGTTTTGGCACTCTTATGTAGGTGTCATAACCAGCCATAAAATAACACAATAAACTATATGTCACAACAGGTTTAAATATATGTCATTACAGTCTTATGACCATATTATGACAGGTTATGACAAGATATGTCAGCTGTTATGACATGGTTATGACTGTGTCATAACGGGTTATGATGTTAGCTGTCACAAAGTGTTATCAAGTTTTCTTACGTGTGAAACTGCAAATTCGATTTTCCCTACTAAATGTGAAATTGAAAGTTCACGTGAAAGAACAGTCACATTTGGAAGTTTTTGTACATATGAAACGCCAACATGTGAAAAACAATCACCTGTGACAATTGAATTTGCAGTTTCATATATGTGGAAAATAAAACTTTCATGTGAAAATCTCACTTTCACATGTGGAATTGCAAGTTAATGTGAAAAACAGTCCCTGCAAATGTGATTTTGAATTCCACATGTAAAAGTGAGATTAACCTGTAAAGTGAGAACATGTTAATCTGTTCACTTGTAAGAAGGTGGTGTTAACATGCTACACTTCACATTTGACTTGTGTGTTTTTGTAAGGGGCGAAAAACATGCGTGTCCCAAATGTTACCTTTTGGTCGAAAGTAGTGCACTATATAGGGAATAGGGCATCATTTGGGATGGAAACATGAAAACAGTCTGTCCACTCACATGAAAAACAGTCTGTCCACACTCTACCAGTGTATTCACACTGCAGGCCAACCTGGCCCCTGTCTAGTGGAGTGGTACCAGGGTATTCACACTGCAGGCCAACCTGGCCCCTGTCTAGTGGAGTGGTACCAGGGTATTCACACTGCAGGCCAACCTGGCCCCTGTCTAGTGGAGTGGTACCAGGGTATTCAGCCCACCCACTGTTCTACACATTGTATATCAGAGAAGACAGCGGAGACTGCCCAATGTGTAATTCCTCCTCTCCCTCTAGCTGTGCAAACGATTTTTCCTCATAATTTGTGTCCATCAAGCCAGTGATGGTGCTGATGATCAGACACTGCATGTGCTCTAGTTAGTCTCCAGGGGGCACTGGTGTTCCAAGCTACAGGACAGACTTTATGTTGGGATTCAGTTTGTCCCTCCCTATTTGTACTAGTGTTCTCAGTCCATAACATAATGTCACCAAAGCATCTCACCCTCACTCTTCCTCTCACCCAGAAACCAAACCAGACAGCTGCTTTATTTAAGCACAGATCTTGAAAATATGGGCAACTTTTTCCCCCGCCTCCCTATCCTCGCTGGACTCTCATTCAGTCTCTTCTTCACCTCAGCAAAGAAGGACTCGGTTTGTTACGTGGATTGGAACCCAAGAGCAGACTCAGACGAGGAGACTGGGATGATGTAACCAAGGAAGTTATTGAAACACAGGGGGAAGATGGAGTGCAGGCCAGGGGAAGCTCGGGTGGGTTGCAGGAAACGAGGTGCGGAGGCTGAGGCTGGAGCGAGAGGGGTTGGGACAGGGTAAGCAGGTCTGGAGGGGAATCCAAGGGAGTAGTAGAGTGGGGAATCCAGGACAGAGTAGCAGGATGAGGAGACGTGGAACTGGAGACAGGAACCAGAGTCAGAGTGGGCGGAACTGTAGCGGAGAGGATAACAGAGTAAGGCAAGGAAAACAGGCACAACAGGATAACAGGCCCTAACAGTAACAAACGGCTAGAACCATAGACTGAGAGATTACGATCTGGCAGCGTGGAAGTGGCAGGACTGAGTATTTGCAGAGGTCTTGATTATGGAACAGGTTGCAGCTGGTGGGGATCTGCTCTGACTCCAGCACACCTGTCTCCGCCCACACAATCACACACAGAGAGGAGAGAGGGAGAGGGTAACTTGGGGAAGTGGCGGCAGGTCAAGGAGACAAAGGATGAGCAATAGAGGCATGGCAGGAGCAGATGTAACACTATTTCAGATACTCACTTTAACAGACGGGATAATCACTCTTCCACACAGTGGTAAATAAAGACAGTTTGTTATTTAGAATGATTCTTTCTGGTTTAGAGGGAGAGAAACCAAAAGCCCACCTTGCCTAAAATCGTCAGTCCACATGTCAAGTGTAATTGCGCCATGTATTTATCCAAGTTCTCTCTCAACTCCGGACCACCTACGTTGTTGTTGTTGCCTTGATGCAGGACTCTAGTGCCACAGGAGAGAGATTCTCGGACTGAAACATTCACATCTACATTCATTTACAAAAGCATATTCTAAGAGCTCGTTTAGAACAATGACTTCTGTTCAATGGTCCTTGTAATCCGAGGTCAGGGGGGTTGATGTTTGGCTGGTTGTGGTTTTAGCAGTGGATTAAAGAACTCTCTTGACAGGCTCTTTATATTGAATTTAACAGAAAATACGTGTTTACCAAGGACACACCGCCCCTCAGCTCCTCGCCACACCGCCGGTCAGCTCCGCACCACATCGCCACCACATCGCCCCTCAGTTCATCACACATCGCCCCTCAGTTCCGCACCACATCGCCCCACAGTTCCCGCACCACATCGCCCCTCAGTTCCACACCACATCGCCCCTCAGTTCCGCACCACATCCCCCTCAGTTCTACACCACATCGCCCTCAGTTCATCACCACATCGCCCCTCAGTTCATCACCACATCGCCCTCAGCTACGACCACAACCGCCCCTCAGCTTCCGCACCACATCGCCCCTCAGATCCGACCAAAATCGCCCCTCAGTTCTACACCGATTCGCCCCTCAGCTCCGCACCACACCGCCCCTCAGCTCCGCACCACATCGCCCCTCAGCTCCGCACCACATCGCCCCTCAGTTCCGCACCACACCACCCCTCAGCTCCGCACCACACCGCCCCTCAGCTCCGCACCACATCGCCCCTCAGCTCCGCACCACACCATGCCTTGGGGAAGAAGCCGAATCTCTGAGGTTGTGCGAACAGATTCATAAGCAATAAACTTTGGAGATAATTAGAATAGTTGAGTTTTCTGAGAAGAAAAGAGGATGTCATTGTTGTACATATAATCTAACAGTAGAATAGACACTTTGACTTTTTTGGACAAGCTTTTGGAGGCTTTAAATGATGCAGCATCCAGGGAATAAAAGAAAGGTATGTAAATTCACCCAAACACTGAGGTAAACTGACTGACAGAAACAGTAGCAATAGATTGTAGGATTGATTGGGGGTTTATCAATGTTGAAGTTGTTTCTTCTCTATCCCCGGGTCTGTAGTAACAGGCTCAGCGGAGAGGCGGAGTGGAGGAGGGAGAGGAAGGGATGATAGCAGCGAAGAGTGGAGGGGGATGAAAGGGTCTTGAAATCAGGACAGCAACAAAGCCAGAGCAGATAGAAAGGCCAGCCTCTTGAACACTGAGCCATGACAGAGCAGCCATACTCTGGGTTGTTTTGATTCAACTGCCAGCCAGAAGCTTTTTTTCTAAATATTTTAATCTGCTCTTCCCCTCTGCCTTTCCCCACACCTTTGCTACCCTCACCTACCCCTTTGGACGGCGGTCCAGATGATTTGTGTCCAATTTGTCTTCACTCAAATGTAACACTGCAGCCACTAAAAGGGAGCACTTTACTCTTTTTTGTGTAGTGTCGGTGGTTAGACTCTGGCAGAGGTCTCTCGCCGTCTTTCCCTTTGCTCTGCTCCTCTCTCTCCCTCGCTTTCATTCTCTTTCTCTCTCTTTCTGTCTCTTTCTGTCTCTTTCTGTCTCTCTTCATTCGTGTGTATCTCTCTCCACCCCCCTCTCTCTCCAATCAGCTCAGTTGCCAGACAGGACTTGAATACAGCCGGGTGGAAGCTCTGTCCTGCCTCTGCCTGCCTTGTTTTTTGATAGCTACTGCTAAACCTCTTTTCTCTTGGTTGTTTTGATTCCTCAAACCAAATGGAAAGGGCCATGAAAGGCTGTAAACTTCACACATTAATTAATTAAAATGACATAGAAAATGTCCATGGAATTTTCCAACCTCTGAGATCCCTATGTAAAGGAATGTTGTGCTTTTGGTTTGTAATAATGTTATGTCCTTGTCACCAAGGACTGTCTGCCCTTCCTCTTCAAATCAATTAGTATCAAACACAACCTAAATTGGTCCTTCGAGCTGGATAGGAATACCAATCAAGAGCGAAGATGATCACATGAACAACCTACAGTATGTTCAGGTAGAAGTTGGTCCTGGTAATGTGCGTGTCAGACCTGGGCAGAATTTTTTTGTATTTTGTAGTTTATTTGAAAATACCAACTTTTAAAATACTCTAGGTAGTTCATAAAGAGTTTCAACTAAAAGGCAACTATTGTCACGCCCTGACCTTAGAGAGCCTTTTTACTTCTCTATTTGGTTAGGTCAGGGTGTGATTTGGATGGGCATTCTAGTTTTCTATTTCTTTGTTGGCCGGGTATGGTTCCCAATCAGAGGCAGCTGTCTATCGTTGTCTCTGATTGGGAATCACACTTAGGCAGCCTGTTTTCCACCCTAGTTTATGGGATCTTGTCTTTGTATAGTTGCTGTTTAACGCTACAGAGCTTTACATTCATTTGTATTTTGGTGTCATTTTAAATAAAAGTAAAATGTACGCCTACCACGCTGCACCTTGGTCTTCATCCAACGACGGACATAACAACTATTTTCTTAGATATTCAAATACAGATCTCAGAAAAACAAATAATATTTGAAGGTATTTTGAATCCCTCTCAGAAAACCAAATGATTTTTAAAGGTATAAGATTTTTTTTTTTTAATACATTTCAATTTTTTTGATGGCTGCCGAATATTTTATGAAGAACCAAAAAAAACTACAACAGTTATTTGAGATATATAAATATAGGATCTAAATATAGGTCATCAGGTTTGGAGGGCTCTTAGATATGAATCGTAATATAGCCTAGAATTAAATACACCAGGGACACGGAAGAGCTTCTTTTGCAGCTTCAAAATGACTAACGCATATATTTTCATAATGAGTGACATCGGGTAAGACCGTAACACTTGACATTAAGTTCTTATTTGTTTTATTCTGTTTAACCTTTATTTAAACAGGGCAAGATAGAAATCGGCCTATAACAGTTAGGATCAGCTTGATCTCCCCTCCTTTACATAAAGGACAAACCGTGACTGCCTTCCAAGCAATGGGAACCTCCCCAGAGAGGAGAGACAGGTTAAAAAGGTCAGAGATAGGCTTGGTGATGACATGGGCAAGTTTAAGGAGCTCCTTTAGTACCTCAGACTCAGTGACCACCTGCAGGGATAAACTACCCATGCTAGATTACGGAGCTGTAAATTATAGATTGGCAGGTAAGGGTGCTCTCGAGCGGCTAGATGTTCTTTATCATTCGGCCATCAGATTTGCCACCAATGCTCCTTATAGGACACATCACTGCACTCTATACTCCTCTGTAAACGGGTCATCTCTGTATTTATAAATTATAAAACCCTCTTAGGCCTCACTCACCCCTATCTGAGATGTCTACTGCAGCCCTCATCCTCCACTCATTCTGCCAGTCACATTCTGTTAAAGGTCCCCAAAGCACACACATCCCTGGGTCCGTCCTCTTTTCAGTTTGCTGTAGCTAGCGACTGGAACGAGCTGCAACAAACCACTCAAACTGGACAGTTTTATCTCAATCTCTTCATTCAAAGACTCAATCATGGACACTCTGACTGAGAGTTGTGGCTGCTTCACGTGATGTATTGTTGTCTCTACCTTCTTGCCCTTTGTGCTGTTGTCTGTGCCCAATAATGTTTGTACCATCTTTGTGTTGCTACCGTGTTGTTGTCATGTTTCTACCATGCTGTGTTGTCATGTGTTGCTGCCATGCTATGTTGTTGTCTAGGTCTCTCTTTCATGTAGTGTTGTGGTGTCTCTCTTGTCGCGATGTGTGTCTTGTCCTACATTTTATTTTTAATCCCAGCCCCCGTCCCCGCAGGAGGCCTTTTGCTTCTTGGTAAATCAGAATTCGTTTTTAATTGACTTGCCTAGTTATCAAAAGGGTTGGAAAAACTGACTGGCTTTCTTGATGTCTATTGTATTCTCTCTGGTATGCAATCTGGTTTCCTCTCAGGTTATGGATGTGTCACTGCAAACTTAAAGGTCCTAAATGATGTCACCATTTCCCTTGATTCTAATTAATGCTATGCTATTTTTTTATTGACTTGGCAAAAGCTTTTGATACGGTAGACCATTCCATTCTTGTGGGTCAGTTAAGGAGTATTAGCGTCTCTGAGGGGTCTTTGGCCTGGTTTGCTAACTACCTCTCTCAAATAGTGCAGTGTATAAAGTCACAACATCTGCTGTCTCAGCCACTGCCTGTCACCAAGGGAGTACCCCAAGGCTCGATCCTAGGCCCRARACTCTTCTCAATTTACATCACCAACATAGCTCAGGCAGTAGGAAGCTCTCTCATCCATTTATATGCAGATGATACAGTCTTATACTCAGCTGGCCCCTCCCCGGATTTTGTGTTAAACGCTCTACAACAAAGCTTTCTTAGTGTCCAACAAGCTTTCTTTGCCTTTAACCTTGTTCTGAACACCTCCAAAACAAAGGCCATGTGGTTCGGTAAGAAGAATGCTCCTTTCCCCACCGGTGTGATTACTACCTCTGAGGGTTTAGAGCTTGAGGTAGTCACCTTATACAAGTACTTGGGAGTATGGCTAGACGGTACACTGTCCTTCTCTCAGCACATATCAAAGCTGCAGGCTAAGGTTAAATCTAGACTTGATTTCCTCTATCGTAAGGTTGAATCCAGACTTGTTTTCATCTATCGTAAGGTTAAATCTAGACTTAGTTTCATCTATCGTAAGGTTAAATCTAGACTTAGTTTCATCTATCGTAACGTTAAATCTAGACTTGTTTTCATCTATCGTAAGGTTAAATCTAGACTTAGTTTCATCTATCGTAAGGTTAAATCTAGACTTAGTTTCCTCTATCGTAAGGTTGAATCTAGTTTCCTCTATCGTAAGGGTAAATCTAGACTTAGTTTCATCTATCGTAAGGTTGAATCTAGACTTAGTTTCCTCTTATCGTAAGGTTGAATCTGACTTAGTTTCCTCTAATCTAAGGTTTGAATCTAGACTTAGTTTCCTCTATCGTAAGGTTAAATCTAGACTAGTTTCCTCTATCGTAAGGTTAAATCTAGTTTCCTCTATCGTAAGGTTGAATCCAGACTTGTTTTCATCTATCGTAGGTTGAATCTAGACTTAGTTTCCTCTATCGTAAGGTTGAATCAGACTTGTTTTCAATCTATGTAAGGTTGAATCTAGACTTAGTTTCCTCTATCGTAAGGTTGAATCTAGTTTCCTCTATCGTAGGGTTGAATCCAGACTTATTTTCCTCTATCGTAAGGTTGAATCTAGACTTAGTTTCCTCTTCGTAAGTTGAATCTAGACTTAGTTTCTCTATCGTAAGAGTGTGTTGGTAGAGTCCAGTCAGTGTGTGGGTAGAGTCCAGTCAGTGTGGGTAGAGTCCAGTCAGTGTGGTAGGTCAGCAGTGCGGGTAGAGTCCAGTCAGTGTGCGGGTAGAGTCAGTCAGTGTGTGGGTAGAGTCCAGTCAGTGTGTGGGTAGAAGTCCAGTCAGTGTGTGGGTAGAGTCCAGTCAGTGGCGGGTAGAGTCCAGTCAGTGTGGGTAGAGTCCAGTCAGTGTGTGGGTAGAGTCCAGTCAGTGTGTGGGTAGAGTCCAGTCAGTGTGCGGGTAGAGTCCATCAGTGTGCGGGTAGAGTCCAGTCAGTGTGTGGGTAGAGCCAGTCAGTGTGTGGTAGAGTCCAGTCAGTGTGTGGGTAGAGTCCCAGTCAGTGTGTAGGTAGAGTCCAGTCATTGGTGGGTAGCAGTCCAGTCAGTGTGTGGGTAGGTCCAGTCAGTGTGGGGTAGAGTCCAGTCAGTGTGGCGGGTAGAGTCAGTCAGTGTGCGGGTAGAGTCCAGTCAGTGTGGCGGTAGAGTCCAGTCAGTGTGTTGGTAGAGTCCAGTGAGTGTGTGGGTAGAGTCCAGTCAGTGTGTAGGTAGAGTCCAGTCAGTGTGCGGGTAGAGTCCAGTCAGTGTGTGGGTAGAGTCCAGTCAAGTGTGTGGTAAGACGTCCAGTTCAGTGTGTGTGGTAGAGTCCAGTCATGTGTGGGTAGAGTCGCAGTCAGTGTGGGTAGAGTCCAGTCAGTGTGGGTAGAGCAGTCATGTGTTGGTAGAGTCCAGTCGTGTGGGTAGAGTCCAGTCCAGTGTGTGGGTAGAGTCTAGTCAGTGTGTGGTAGAGTCCAGTCCAGTGGTGGTAGAGTCAGTCGGTGGGTAGAGTCCAGTCAGTGTGTGGGTAGAGTCCAGTCAGTGTGTTGGTAGAGTCCAGTCAGTGTGTGGGTAGAGTCCAGTCAGTGTGGGTAGAGTCTAGTCAGTGTGTGGGTTAGAGTCCAGTCAGTGTGTGTGGGTAGAGTCCAGTCAGTGTGTGGGTAGAGTCCAGTCAGTGTGTTGGTAGAGTCCAGTCAGTTGTGTGGGTAGAGTCTAGTCAGTGTGTTGGTAGAGTCCAGTCAGTGTGGGTAGAGTCCAGTCAGTGTTGGGTAGAGTCCAGTCAGTGTGTGGTAGAGTCTAAGTCAGTGTGTGGTCGAGTCCAGTGAGTGTGTGGGTAGAGTCCAGTCAAGTGCTGTTAGTGTAGAGTCCAGTCAGTGTGTGGTAGAGTCCAGTCAGTGTTGTGTAGAGTCCAGTCAGTGTGTGGCGTAGAGTCAGTCAGTGTGTGGGGTAGAAGTCCAGTCAGTGTGTGTGTGTAGAAGTCCGTCAGTGTGTGTGTAAGTCCAGTCATGTGTGGTAGAGTCCCCAGTCAAGTGTGTGTGTGTGTAGAGTCCAGTCAGTGTGTGTGTAGAGTCCAGTCAGTGTGTGGGTAAGAGTCCAGTCAGTGTGTGGGTAGAGTTCCAGTCAGTGTGTGTGGTAGAGTCCAGTCAGTGTGTGGTAGAGTCCAGTCAGTGTGTGGGTAGAGTCCTAGTCAGTGTGTGTTGGTAGAGTCCAGTCGTGTGGGTAGAGTCCAGTCAGTGTGGTGGGTAGAGTCTAGTCAGTGTGTTGGTAGAGTCCAGTCAGTGTGGGTAGAGTCCAGTCAGTGTGGGTAGAGTCCAGTCAGTGTGTGGGTAGAGTCCAGTCAGTGTGTTGGTAGAGTCCAGTCAGTGTGTGGGTAGAGTCCAGTCAGTGTGGGTAGAGTCTCAGTCAGTGTGTGGGTAGAGTCCAGTCAGTGTGTGGGTAGAGTCCCAGTTCAGTGTGTGGGTAGAGTCCAGTCAGTGTGTTGGTAGAGTCCAGTCATGTGTGGGTAGAGTCTAGTCAGTGTGTTGGTACGAGTCCAGTCAGTGTGGGTAGAGTCCAGTCAGTGTAGGGTAGAGTCCAGTCAGTGTGTGGGTAGAGTCCAGTCAGTGTGTGGGTAGAGTCCAGTGAGTGTGTGGGTAGAGTCCAGTCAGTGTGTTGGTAGAGTCCAGTCAGTGTGGTTGGTAAGAGTCCAGTCAGTGTGTGTGGTAGAGTCCAGTCAGTGTGTGGGTAGAGTCCAGTCAGTGTGTGGGTAGAGTCCAGTCAGTGTGTGTGTAGAGTCAGTCAGTGTGTGTGTAGAGTCCAGTCCTGTTGTGGGTAGAGTCCAGTCAGTGTGTGTGTAGAGTCCAGTCAGTGTGTGTGTAGAGTCCAGTCAG
>NW_019943707.1:16367-38605 GCF_002910315.2 Salvelinus sp. IW2-2015 | reverse complement strand
CGGTAAAGGTCCGCCAAAGCACACACATCCCTGGGTCCGTCTCTTTCAGTTTGCTGTAGCTAGCGACTGGAACGAGCTGCAACAAACCACTCAAACTGGACAGTATTATCTCAATCTCTTCATTCAAAGACTCAATCAATGGACACTCTGACTGGAGAGTTGTGGCTGCTTCACGTGATGTATGTTGTCTCTACCTTCTTGCCCTTTGTTGCATGTTGTCTGTGCCCGAAAATGTTGTACCATCTTGTGTTGCTACCGTGTTTGTTGTCATGTTTCTACCAATGCTGTGTTGTCATGTGTGCCTGCCATGCTATTGTTGTCTAGGTCTCTCTTTCATGTAGTGTTGTGGTGTCTCTCTTGTCGCGATGTGTGTCTTGTCCTACATTTTATTTTTAATCCAGCCCCCGTCCCCGCAGGAGGCCTTTTGCTTCTTGGTAAATCAGAATTCGTTTTTTAATTGACTTGCCTAGTTATCAAAAAGGGTTGGAAAAACTGACTGGCTTTCTTGATGTCTATTGTATTCTCTCTGGTATGCAATCTGGTTTCCTCTCAGGTTATGGATGTGTCACTGCAAACTTAAAGGTCCAAATGATGTCACCATTTCCCTTGATTCTAATTAATGCTATGCTATTTTTTGTATTGACTTGGCAAAGCTTTTGATACGGTAGACCATTCCATTCTTGTGGGTCAGTTAAGGAGTATTAGCGTCTCTGAGGGGTCTTTGGCCTGGTTTGCTAACTACCTCTCTCAAATAGTGCAGTGTATAAAGTCACAACATCTGCTGTCTCAGCCACTGCCTGTCACCAAGGGAGTACCCAAGGCTCGATCCTAGGCCCTAATACTCTTCTCAATTTACATCACCAACATAGCTCAGGCAGTAGGAAGCTCTCTCATCCATTTATATGCAGATGATACAGTCTTATACTCAGCTGGCCCCTCCCCGGATTTTGTGTTAAACGCTCTACAACAAAGCTTTCTTAGTGTCCAACAAGCTTTCCTTTGCTTAACCTTGTTCTGAACACCTCCAAAACAAAGGCCATGTGGTTCGGTAAGAAGAATGCTCCTTTCCCCACCGGTGTGATACTACCTCTGAGGGTTTAGAGCTTGGGTAGTCACCTTATACAAGTACTTGGGAGTATGGCTAGACGGTACACTGTCCTTCTCTCAGCACATATCAAAGCTGCAGGCTAAAGGTTAATCTAGACTTGATTTCCTCTATCGTAAGGTTGAATCCAGACTTGTTTTCATCTATCGTAAGGTTAAATCTAGAACTTAGTTTCATCTATCGTAAGGTTAAATCTAGACTTAGTTTCATCTATCGTAACGTTAAATCTAGACTTGTTTTCATCTATCGTAAGGTTAAATCTAGACTTAGTTCATCTATCGTAAGGTTAAATCTAGACTTAGTTTCCTCTATCGTAAGGTTTGAATCTAGTTTCCTCTATCGTAAGGGTAAAGTCTAGACTTAGTTTCATCTATCGTAAGGTTGAATCTAGACTTAGTTTCCTCTTGTCGTAAGGTATCTAGACTTAGTTTCCTCTATCGTAAGGTTGAATCTAGACTTAGTTTCCTCTATCGTAAGGTTAAATCTAGACTTAGTTTCCTCTATCGTAAGGTTAAATCTAGTTTCCTCTATCGTAAGGTTGAATCCAGACTTGTTTTCATCTATCGTAAGGTGAATCTAGACTTAGTTTCCTCTATCGTAAGGTTGAATCTAGACTTTTTTCAATCTATCGTAAGGTTGAATCTAGACTTAGTTTCCTCTATCGTAAGGTTGAATCTAGTTTCCTCTATCGTAAGGTTGAATCCAGACTTAGTTTCCTCTATCGTAAGGTTGAATCTAGACTTAGTTTCCTCTATCGTAAGGTTGAATCTAGACTTAGTTTCCTCTATCGTAAGAGTGTTGGTAGAGTCCAGTCAGTGTGTGGGTTATAGTCAGTCAGTGTGTGTGGGTAGAGCTCCAGTCAGTTAGTAGAGTCCTAGTGGGGGTAGAGTCCAGTCAGTGTGCGGGTAGAGGTCAGTCAGTGTGTGGGTAGAGTCCAGTCAGTGTGTGGGTAGAGTCCAGTCAGTGTGTGGGTAGAAGTCCAGTCAGTGTGCGGGTAGAGTCCAGTCAGTGTTGGGTAGAGTCAGTCAGTGTGTGGTAGAGTCCAGTCAGTGTGTGTAGAGTCCAGTCAGTGTGCGGGTAGAGTCCAGTCAGTGTGCTGGGTAGAGTCCAGTCAGTGTGTGGGTAGAGTCCAGTCAGTGTGTTGTAGAGTCCAGTCAGTGTGTGGGTAGAGTCCAGTCAGTGTGTAGGTAGATCCAGTCAGTGTGGGTAGAGTCCAGTCAGTGTTGTGGGTAGAGTCCAGTCAGTGTGCGGGTAGAGTCCAGTCAGTGTGCGGGTAGAGTCCAGTCAGTTGCGTGAGTTCGTCGTTGCGGGTAGAGTTCCAGTCAGTGTGTTGGTAGGTCCAGTGAGTGTGTGGGTAGAGTCCAGTCAGTGTGTAGGTAGAGTCCAGTCAGTGTGCGGTAGAGTCCAGTCAGTGTGGGTAGAGTCCAGTCAGTGTGTTGGTAGAGTCCAGTCAGTGTGTTGGTATAGAGTCCAGTCAGTGTGTGGGTAGAGTCCAGTCAGTGTGGGTAGAGTCCAGTCAGTGTGGGTAGAGTCTAGTCAGTGTGTTGGTAGAGTCACAGTCAGTGTGGTAGAGTCCAGTCAGTGTGTGGGTAGAGTCTAGTCAGTGTGGTTTGGTAGAGTCCAGTCAGGTGTGGGTAGAGTCCAGTCAGGTGTGGGTAGAGTCCAGTCAGTGTGTTGGTAGAGTCCAGTCAGTTGTGAGTCAGTGTGTGGGTAGAGTCCAGTCATTGTGGGTAGAGTCTAGTCAGTGTGTGGGTAGAGTCCAGTCAGTGTTGGGTAGAGTCCAGTCAGTGTGTGGGTAGAGTCCAGTCAGTGTGTTGGTAGAGTCCAGTCAGTGTGTGGGGTTAGAGTCTAGTCAGTGTGTTGGTAGAGTCCAGTCAGTGTGGGGTAGAGTCCAGTCAGTGTATGGGTAGAGTCCAGTCAGTGTGTGGGTAGAGTCTAGTCAGTGTGTGGGTAGAGTCACATGAGTGTGTGGTAGATCAGTCAGTGTGTTTGGTAGAGTCCAGTCAGTGTGTTGGAGAGTCCAGTCAGTGTGTGTGTAGAGTCCAGTCAGTGTGTGGGTAGAGCCGGTCAGTGTGTGGGTAGGAGGTCCAGTCAGTGTGTGTGTAGAGTCCAGTCAGTTGTGTGTTGTAGAGTCCAGTCACTGTGTGGGTAGAGTCCAGTCAGTGTGTGTGGTAGAGTCCAGTCAGTGTTGTGTAGAGTCCAGTCAGTGTGTGGGTAGAGTCAGCTTAAGTCCAGTGTGTGTTGGTAGAGTCCAGTCAGTGTGGGGTAGAGTCCAGTCAGTGTGTGTGGGTAGAGTCTAGTCAGTGTGTTGGTAGAGTCCCAGTCAGTGTTGGGTAGAGTCCAGTCAGTGTGTGGGTATAGTCTCAGTCAGTGTGTTGGTAGAGTCCAGTACAGTGGTGGGTAGAGTCCAGTCAGTTGTGGGTAGAGTCCAGTCAGTGTGTGGGGTAGAGTCCAGTCAGTGTGTTTGGTAGAGTCCAGTCAGTGTGTGGGTAGAGTCCAGTCAGTGTGGGTAGAGTCTAGTCAGTGTTGGGTAGAGTCCAGTCAGTGTGTGGGTAGAGTCCAGTCAGTGTGTGGGTAGAGTCCAGTCAGTGTGTTGGTAGAGTCCAGTCAGTGTGTGGGTAGAGTCAGTCAGTGTGTGGTAGAGTCCAGTCAGTGTGGAGAGTCCAGTCAGTGTATGGGTAGATCCAGTCAGTGTTGGGTAGAGTCCAGTCAGTGTGTGGGTAGAGTCCATGAGTGTGTGGGTAGAGTCCAGTCAGTGTGTTGTAGAGTCCAGTCAGTGTGTTGGTAGAGTCCAGTCAGTGTGTGTCGTAGAGTCCAGTCAGTGTGTGTGGTAGAGTCCAGTCAGTGTGTGGGTAGAGTCCAGTCAGTGTGTGTGTAGAGTCCACGTCAGTGTGTGTGTAGAGTCCAGTCACTGTGTGGGTAGAGTCCAGTCAGTGTGTGTGTAGAGTCCAGTCAGTGTTGTGTGTAGAGGTCCAGTCAGTGTGTGGGGTAGAGTCCAGTCAGTCGTGCGTGGTAGAGTCCAGTCAGGTGTGGGTCAGAAGTCCAGTCAGTGTGTGGGTAGAATCCAGTCAGTGTGTGGGTAGAGTCCAGTCAGTGTGCGGGTAGAGTCCAGTCAGTGTGCGGGTAGAGTCCAGTCAGTGTGTGGGTAGAGTCAGTCGTCAGTGTGTTTGGTAGAGTCCAGTCAGTGTGTGGGTAGAGGGTCCAGTTAGTGTGTAGGTAGATTGTCCAGTCAGCTGTGGGTAGAGTCCAGTCAGTGTGTGGGTAGAGTCCAGTCAGTGTGCGGGTAGAGTCCAGTCAGTTGTGCGGGTAGAGTCCCAGTCAGTCTGTGCGGGTAGAGTCCGTCAGTGTGCGGGTAGAGTCCAGTCAGTGTGTTGGTAGGAGTCCAGTGACGTGGTAGTGGGTAGAGTTCCAAGTCAAGTGTGTAGTAGGTCCAGTCAGATGTGCGGGTAGAGTCCAGTCAGTGTGTGGGGTAGAGTCCAGTCAGTGTGTTGGTAGAGTCCAGTCAGTGTGTAGGTTGGGTAGAGTCCAGTCAGTGGTGGGTAGAGTCAGTCAGTGTGAGGTAGAGTCCAGTCAGTGTGGGTAGATCAGTCTGGAGAGTGTAGTGTTGGTAGAGTCCAGTCAGTGTGGGTAGAGTCCAGTCAAGTGTGTGGGTAGAGTCAGTCAGTGTGTTGTGTAGAGTCCGAGTCAGTGTGGTCAGAGTCGCAGTCAGTGTGGGTAGAGTCCAGTCAGTGTGGGGTAAGTCCGTACAGTGTAATGTTGTAGATCCAGTCATTGGGAGGTCCGTGTGTGGGTAGGAGTCTTTCAGTCAGTGTGGGTAGAGTCATAGTCAGTGTGTGGGTAGAGATCCAGTCAGTGTGTGGGTAGAGTCCAGTCAGTGTGTGGGTAGAGTCAGTCAGTGTGTTGGTAGAGTCCAGTCAGTGTGTGGGTAGGTCAGTCAGTGTGTTGGTAGAAGTCCAGGTCAGTAGTGGTGGGTAGAGTCCAGTCAGTGTGTGTGTAGAGTCCATCAGTGTGTGGAGAGTCCAGTTCATGTGTTGTGGGTAGAGTATCCAGTGCAGTGTGTGTGCAGAGATTCCAGTCAGTGTGTGGTTAGAGTCCCATTGTCAGTGTGTTGTAGAGTCAGTCAGTTGTGTGTGTAGAGTCCATGTCAGGTGTGTGGGTAGAGTCCAGTCAAGTGTGTGGAGGTCATTCAGGTTGGTAGCAATCCGAGTCAGTGTGTGTGTAGAGTACAAGTCTAAGTGATGTGTGTTAGAGTCCAGTCCAGTGTGTGGTGTAGAGTCCATGTCAGTGTAGTTGTGTGTAGAGTCCAGTCAGGTTGTGGGGTAGAGGTCACATGTCGTGTGTGTGTAGTAGTCCAAGCAGTTTGTGAGAGTCTGTCGTTGAGTCCCGTCGTAGATGTGGGAGTCGATGTGTGGTGGGTAAGAGTCCTCAGTGGGTAGTCATATGTGTGGGTAGAGTCCGCAGTGTTGAATCCCCAAGTTAGGTGATCGTAGTTGTAGAGTCCAGTCAGTGTGTTGGTAGAGTCCAGTCAGTGTGGTGTAGGTAGAGTCCAGTCAGTTGTGTTGGTAGAGTCCAGTCAGTGTGGTGGGTAGAGTTCCAGTCAGTGTGTGTGGAGGATCCAGTCAGTGGTGTGTGTAAGTCCAGTGCAGTGTAGTGGGTAGAGTCCAATGTCGAGTAGTGAGTCCGAGTCGTCGGATAGCAAAGTCAGGTGGGTGAGGCACAGTCAGTGTGTTGGGTAGAGTCCAGTCAGTGTGATGGTAGAGTCCAGTCACAGTTGGGGTAGAGAGTCCAGTCAGTTGAGAGTATCGCTGTGTGGGTAAGTCCAGTCGGTAGTAAGTAGTTGTGTGGTAAGTCGCAGTCAGGTGGTGAGTCAAGTTGGTAGAGTTCCGTCAGTGTGTGTTGGTAGACGTCCAGTCAGAGGTAGAGTTGTCAGTGGTGGTTAGAGTCCAGTCAGTGTGTTAGGTAGATCCAGTCAGTGTGTGGGTAGAGAGTCCAGTCCAGTGTGGGTAGAGTCCAGTCCATGTGTGGTGAGTCAGTAGGTAGAGTCCAGTCAGTGTGTGGGTAAGTCCAGTCAGTGTGTGAGAGTTCCAGGGAGGTCAAGTCATCAGGTGTGTTGGGTAGAGTCCAGTCAGTGTGCGTAGAGTTGCAGTCAGTGTGGTAAGAGTCCAAGTTCATGTGTGTGGGTAGAGCCATCAGTGTGTCGGTAGAGGTCCAGTTCAGTGTGCTGTAGGTCACGTCAGTGTTGGGATTAGATGCCAGTCAGTGGTGGTAGAGTCCGTCAGTGTGGGTAAGTCCAGTTCAGTGGTGAGTAGAGTCCAGTCAGTGTGGGTAGAGTCCAGTCGAGTGTGAGTAGAGTCAGTTCAGTGTGATGTGGGTAGAGTCCAAGTCAGGTGTGCATAGAGTGCAGTCAAGGGTGCAGGTTGTCAGGGTAGCCATTTGATGAACTGTTCAGCAGTCTTATGGCTTAGGGGTGGAAGCTTTTCAGGAGCCTTTTGGTCCCAGACTTGGCGCTCTGGTACCGCTTGCCATGCGGTATCAGTGAGAACGGTCTACGGCTTGTGTGGCTGGGGTCTTTTACATTTTTACGAGCCTTCCTCTGACACCGCCTGGTATAGAGGTCCTGGATGGCAGTGAGCTTGGTCCCAGTCATGTACTGGGCTTTCTGTGCCATCCTCTGTAGCGCCTTGTGGTCAGACGCCAAGCAGTTGCCATACCAAGCGGTGATGCAGCCAGTCAAGAAGCTCTCAATGGTGCAGCTGTAGAACATTTTTAAAATCTGAGGGCCCATGCCAAATCTTTTCAGCCTCCTGAGAGGGAAGAGGCGCTGTCGTGCATTTTTCACGACTGTGTTGGTGTGTTTGGACCATGTTAATTCCTTAATGATGTGGACACAGAGGAACCGTTCAACCCGCTCCACTACAGCACCGTCAATGTGGATGGGGACGTGCTCGGCCCTCCGTTTCCTGTAGTCCAGGATCAGCTCCTTTGTCTTGCTGACGTTGAGGGAGAGGTTGTAGTCCTGGCACCACACTGCCAGGTCTCTGACCTCCTCCCTATCTCATCGTCGTTGGTGATCGTCGTTGGTGATGTTATCTATGGATAAGTCATGGTTATCTTCAGAGAGAAGCAGCAGAGGCTGTAGCCCCAAGGAACAAGTGCAGCACCATAGGAGCACCATAGGAGCACCATAGGAGCACCATAGGAGCACCATAGGAGCACCATATCCAAAACGGCTACATTTACACCCCCTGTCTGCAGGCTCTAATATCCACTCTGGCCAATTAAAAGAAAAGCCTGTCGGAACGTTCCACGCTGCTCTGCTGAACACGCCCCCCAGGTCAATTCATAACAGTGTTTCTGTTTGTGTCCGTCAAGTCAGTAATGATGAAACGCTGTAAGTCCTCAGTCTACCTGTAGGGGGCACTGTGGTATCATGCTCCGATCTACAGAGTCACTTTTATTGCAGGGATTCAGTCCCTGTGAACACATTGGACATGGTGTTTCTAGGATGTATATCAACAACGTTATCAGATCTATATATCAACTAATACCATGTTCCCAATAAGAAAACCCCAGCGATCGATATGGTGCCAGACTAGAAACGACAGCTGGTCTGCTAACACTAATATAAATGAATGGTTGGCTGTTTCATTTGAGTTATGACTGAAGGACTACAGCTAGAGGAAATATAGAGTTTAGGTTGATCCTACTGGTGCTATGAGCTACTGTAGTCTGATTTTCTATCCAGTCTCTCGTCATTATTAGATTTAGGGGCTGGATGAACATTCAGTCTGAAACATTTTCCATATCCACCATGTTGTAATCTATCTACAGTTTTGTAAATGAATGAAAGCTTTGTGTTGGGTCTTTTCGAAATGACTGCTGGGTATTTCCTGAGAAAAGAAGTTGAGATGAACACACTTTTTTGTGCCTATGGAATATTTCTGGGATATTTTATTTCGGCCCATGAAAAAATGGGGACCGAGACTTTACAAGTTGTGTTTATATTTTTGTTCAGTATAGTTCTGTGAGAGATACAGGTACGCTTCTCACACAGCCACGCGTTGGTCTCAAACACAGTTTACAATGTCACACAAACCGTAAGCCCGGCCAGCCTAACCCGATTGAACTCTTAGAAAATCCAGCTGGAGAACAAAGATGAACTGGAGAAATAACAGAGAGGCAACTCTGATCACTTTTAGTAGAATTTGTGCAAAAAGTGAACAATATTTTTTATTTCATGCCATGAGAGTTACCGGATCCGGCCAAATAGATTTCCGGAAACAAAACAGTCCAAAACAGAAAGGTTCCGGATCTCCCATCCCCTAATGTCTCTTATCGATGGCGGTTATGATATCGTTTAGGACCTTGAGTGTGGCTGAGGTGCACCCATGACCAGTTCTGAAACCAGATTGCATAGCGGAGAAGGTACGGTGGGATTCGAAATGGTCGGTGATCTGTTTGTTAACTTGGCTTTCAAAGACCTTAGAAAGGCAGGGTAGAATAGATATAGGTCTGTAGCAGTTTGGGTCTAGAGTGTCTCCCCCTTTGAAGAGGGGGATGACCGCGGCAGCTTTCCAATCTTTGGGAATCTCAGACGATACGAAAGAGAGGTTGAACAGGCTAGTAATAGAGGTTGCAACAATTTCGGCAGATCATTTTAGACAGAGAGGGTCCAGATTGTCTAGCCCGGCTGATTTGTACGGGTCCAGATTTTGCAGCTCTTTCAGAACATCTGCTATCTGGATTTGGGTGAAGGAGAAGTGGGGGAGGTTTGGGCGAGTTGCTGTAGGTGGTGGAAGGCTGTTGATCGGGGTAGGGGTAGCCAGGTGGAAAGCATGGCCAGCCGTAGAAAAATGCTTATTGAAATTCTCAATTATAGTGGATTTTTCGGTGGTGACAGTGTTTCCTATCCTCAGTGCAGTGGGCAGCTGGGAGGAGGTGCTCTTATTCTCCATGGACTTTAAAGTGTCCCAGATCTTTTTTGAGTTTGGATGTTGTTATTATAATTTCTTTCAGGCAATACAATCGTAAATCCTTCTTTTGAAGGTGTAGTTCTACCCTGAAATATAGAGGCTTGGAAACTCACAGTTTACATCAGCCCCAGCAAGTCACATTAAACTGTCTAAAGGCCACATCAGGCCCAGCAAGTCACATTAAGCTGTCTACAGGCCACATCAGGCTCCATCAAGTCACATTAAGCTGTCTACAGGCCACATCAGGCCCAGCAAGTTGCGTCAAGCTGTCTACAGGCCACATCAGGCCCAGCAGGTCACATTAAGCTGTCTACAGGCCACATCAGGCCCAGCAGGTCACATTAAGCTGTCTACAGACCACATCAGACCCAGCAGGTCACATTAAGCTGCCTACAGGCCACATCAGGCCCAGCAGGTCACGTTAAGCTGTCTACAGGCCACATCAGGCCCAGCAGGTCACGTTAAGCTGTCTACAGGCCACATCAGGACCATCAAGTCACATTAAGCTATCTATAGGCCACATCAGGACCATCAAGTCACATTAAGCTGTCTATAGGCCACATCAGGACCATCAAGTCACATTAAGCTGTCTACAGGCCACATCAGCACCATCAAGTCACATTAAGCTGTCTACAGGCCACATCAGGACCATCAAGTCACATTAAGCTGGCTACAGGCCACATCAGGACCAGCAGGTCACATTAAAAGCTGGCTACAGGGCCACACTCAGGACAGCAGGTCACATTAAGCTGGCTACAGGCCAAATCAGGACCATCAGTCACATTAAGCTGGCTACAGGCCACATTCAGACCAGCAGGTCACATTAAGCTGGCTACAGGCCACATCAGGACCAGCAGGTCACATTAAGCTGGCTACAGGCCACATCAGACCAGCAGGTCACATTAAGCTGTCTACAGGCCACATCAGGCCCATCAGGTCACATTAAGCTGGCTACAGGCCACATCAGGACCAGCAGGCCACAATAAGCTGTCTACAGACACATCAGGCCCAGCAAGTCACATAAAGCTGTTTACAGGCCACATCAGGCTCCATCAAGTCACATTAAGCTGGCTACAGGCCACATCAGGACCAGCAGGTCACATTAAGCTGTCTACAGGCCACATCAGGACCATCAAGTCACATTAAGCTGTCTACAGGCCACACCAGGACCATCAAGTCACGTTAAGCTGTTACAGGCCACATCAGGACCATCAAGTCACATTAAGCTGGCTACAGACCACATCAGGACCAGCAGTCACATTAAGCTGGCTACAGACCACATCAGGCCCAGCAGGTCACATTAAGCTGGCTACAGACCACATCAGGCCCAGCAGGTCACATTAAGCTGTCTACAGGTCACATCAGGACCAGCTGGCTACAGGCCACATCAGGACACTGGCTACAGGCCACATCAGGACCATCAAGTCACATTAAGCTGTCTACAGGCCACATCAGGACCATCAAGTCACGTTAAGCTGTCTACAGGCCACATCAGGACCATCACAGTCACATTAAGCTGTCTACAGACCACATCAGGACCAGCTGGCTACAGACCACATCAGGACCAGCTGGCTACAGACCACATCAGGACAGCTGGCTACAGACACATCAGGACCAGCTGGCTACAGGCCACATCAGGACCAGCTGGCTACAGGCCACATCAGGCCCAGCTGGCTACAGGCCACATCAGGACAAGCTGGCTACAGACCACATCAGGACCAGCTGGCTACAGGCCACATCAGGACCAGCTGGCTACAGGCCACATCAGGCCCGCTGGCTACAGACCACATCAGGACCAGCTGGCTACAGGTCACATCAGGACCAGCTGGCTACAGGCACATCAGGCCAGCTGGCTACAGGCCACATCAGGACCAGCTGGCTACAGACCACATCAGGACCAGCTGGCTACAGGCCCCATCAGGACCAGCTGGCTACAGGCCACATCAGGCCCAGCTGGCTACAGGCCCAATCAGGCCCAGCTGGCTACAGGCCACATCAGGCCCAGCTGGCTTACAGGCCACATCAGGACAGCTGGCTACAGACACAATCAGGACCAGCTGGCTACAGCCCCATCAGGACCAGCTGGCTACAGGCCACATCAGGCCCAGCTGGCTACAGGCCACATCAGGCCCAGCTGGCTACAGGCCACATCAGGCCAGCTGGCTACAGACCACATCAGGACCAGCTGGCTACAGGCACATCAGGACCAGCTGGCTACAGGCCACATCAGGCCCAGCTGGCTACAGCCACATCAGGACCAGCTGGCTACAGACACATCAGGACCAGCTGGCTACAGGCCCATCAGGACCAGCTGGCTACAGGCCACATCCAGGCCCGCAGCTGGCTTACAGGCCACATCAGGACCAGCTGGCTACAGGCCACATCAGGACCAGCTGGCTACAGACCACATCAGGACCAGCTGGTTACAGGCCACATCAGGCCCAGCTGGCTACAGGCCACATCAGCTGGCTTGTTAATTACGTCGAATAGTGATAGTTCTTTTGAACCACTCTTTTTACTGGCTCGAGACTCACGATTTGTTTCTCCGAGTGACTCGTTCATTTTAGTCGTTTGGTTGACCTGTTGGCCGCAATCAATTCTACAGCAGAATGTGCGCTCCTCCGGTTCAGTGGATCCGGAGACGTGCTCCAACCACCAACCGTCTGTCATGTACGCACACAGGAAAAATAAATCACGTTGCAGTCAGCATAGAGAAGAAAAAGACATGTTTACAACTGATAATTGATGGCATGGTGCAAGAAATTAATGCACTTTCATTTATTATTGAATGTTATCGATGGACACAGCTGTGTAGAACCGAAACATACACAGCCTGCCCCTGCTGAACATTCGAACTTGAGAACAAATCGTTTGGGTGGCTGCTGCAGTTGGCAAACGATAGCCTATTGGGCAAATCTCCCACGCGGCAGTCAAAGCATTCTGCCAAGAGCCGTTCACAATCTAGTCCGGTTGAGGCCGTAAATAGACCTTGTTTCGAAGGTATCGATAAAAACATCTTCTGTTGTATTCCTAGCAATCACATATGTACATTGTTTGAAGCACAGATTTCTAAGTCTCAGTCACAGACAGCTCGTATGGTGAACGAGAGGTTTGTAGAATCATGATTCTCTCTAGTTTTAAGTTCCTCATTCGCCAGTAGCTGAAGTTTCTTCAGGGGGGGAGGTGGGAAATGTAATGAATATTCATGAGTCTCGACATAAAACCCATCGGGTGATTGGTTGAGCCTTCTTGAGCGTGTGACATCAGATGCTCTACAGAGCTGTCGGTTTAGCTCGTGCCACCGGAATGAGCAGTTAGCACCAATCTAATGACTTGGGGAAAGCCAGCTTCAGCTTGATCATCAAATTAATTGGGAAATAAATGAACACCTAATCAGATAGCTACCAATCTATTTAGTTTCACTGTCTGATCATACAAAAAACAAGTCCACTAATGTCATGGTTCCTCCTGGCACCAGAGCCTATGTCCCCATGAGCTCCCGAGTCTAGCTAACGTTAACTAGTGTTGCAAATTAGCATTTCGCTAGCTGGCGGAGCTGTTTCTAAGAAAATGGCTGATATGAATCAAACACTGTAGCTAGCTAGCTCCTCTGCGACAATGTTACTGGGGTCCGGGAATATCAGATTTGTGTTTTAATTGTATGTTAACTGTCATTGAAGTTGGTGGTTAGTGGTTACTACTAATTTCAGATCTGAGGCGAGAGAAATTGTTTGTCGTGTTTTTGGTAAGGGTTCAGAGTGACATCATGCACCCAAGAATCCTCAACCAATCACCCAACGGATATTAATGACTTTGTCTCCGGGTATCCTATGAATGGGCATTTTGCTTACCGGCAGGGGGTGCTGTGTGGGCATTACTGACTCAACTGAACGAAATGAGTCGAATGACTCGTTCTTTTGACTGAACGAGTTGAAATGAACAGAGTCAGTAAAAAGAGCCGAACTTCCCATCACTATTGTGTAATTCCAATTGGACTCAAGCCAGAGTGGGGATGTTCAACATTTGGAAGTTTTATTCACCCGCAACCTGGATTCAGAATGACTGTCAGCATTGGTAAGACTAAGATATGAGACTCCCTTATTAAACATCTAAACTGGAACAACCATTTCAGTAACAGGTACAATAAGTCCAACTAACATATTGGAATAGTATGTTATTCATATTTGAGTAGCGTAAGATTAATTAATCAATAAAACAAATATTATATTGAAACAAACAATCCTAAAAATCAACCTGCAATAGAGCATGCTGGGAAATATGACAATGATGGGTGTGGTTTTGGTTCAACTCTAGTTATTAACACCAACACTGGGGTTATTTTACACCACTGAGTGTTAATTTAACTCTCTACAGTGTTAATTTAACTCTTTACAGTGTTAATTTAACTCTTTACAGTGTTAATTTAACTCTTTACAGTGTTAATGTAACTCTTTACAGTGTTAATTTAACTCTTTACAGTGTTAATTGAATTCTTTACAGTGTTAATTTAACTCCTGAATCAACACTAGAAATGTCACACTGAAAAACCAACACTAGTTAACACTGGCCCATTTGCTGTGCGCTATGAAATAGTGACACATCTGCAGGCCTCCATACATTTCAAGAACCTTTTAGAATTCTGAAGAACTGTAGATGCCATGTCAAGTACCACAAACTTAACTCCGGTTCTTTATCGAGCAATAGTTCTCTAAGGAACCTTAAGAGCTGGTAAGAACCTTTTTTTGTTGTTGTCCAGTGCACAGCAGCCTTGAGAATGTAGTATACACGGTACCACCTCTTCTTAACCATTAGTATGCTGGTAGTGTTCCGAATTGCCATTTGTAAGGCATAACCTTTCTGCAGGGGAGGTCGACATACTGTCACAATGTTGCTTGTGGCAGATTCCTAATCCTCGACTGTAATGGTCTGCCTGTTTGCCTGCCTGTCTGTCTGTCTGTCTGCCTGAATTCCTGTTTGAACTAAGCCGTACAAATCCCATAGATTTATATCAGTCATTTAGAGAGACTGTTCATATGTGAAGAGGCTGGCTGGGAGGCTGGGGGGCTGAGGCCTGAGCCTGGTTGCTGGGGGACTGAGAGCCTGGAGCCTGACTGCTGGGGGACTGAGAGCCTGGAGCCTGGTTGCTGGGGTACTGAGAGCCTGGAGCCTGGCTGTTGGGGGACTGAGAGCCTGGAGCCTGGCTGTTGGGGGACTGAGAGCCTGGAGCCTGGTTGCTGGGGGACTGAGAGCCTGGAGCCTGGCTGCTGGGGGCTGAGAGCTGGAGCCTGGTGCTGGGGACTGAGAGCCTGGAGCCTGGCTGTTGGGGGACTGAGAGCCTGGAGCCTGGCTGCTGGGGCCTGAGAGCCTGGAGCCTGGCTGCTGGGGGGCTGAGGCTGGAGCCTGGCTGCTGGGGGAACTGAAGAGGGTGGGAAAATGTGACTGTGGGTGAGAGGCTGTGAGGGTGTGAGTCTGTGAGTCTGGGAGAGTATGCTAGAGGACTTATCCATCTATTTATATTCCTCCTCATCCTCTCCCACATCCTCCTCCTCAGACGCTAAGGGTTTTCATCCAGTCATCATGAATTTATGGTCCTGATGGTAAACTAGTCCACGTTTCTGATTATCCACTTTAACCTCAACTGTCCTAACAGTCTGGTCAGTGTCCTCCAATGACAGTAATCAGATAGTCACAGTGGACATAATAGTGGGTCCAACAACATGGGGTACTCCAGTCAGTCCAGCCATGTAACCTTGCTACAAAAGGAGTCCAGCTTCACCCGGCAAGCTCTAAACGATGATGTCATCCTCCCATGTGACAGGGCTCGGTTTCACTGACCGCCAGATCAATTATTCAGCATGGTTAATTGGTTCAGCTGAAGCCAGATCACGTTGTGCGAAGGCAGGCAGGCACACACTCAACTCCATTGCCAATTGCAGGAAATTAGCTTGCGAGCCAGAGTAAATATATACAGTACATTGCCAAAAGTATGTGGACASGCCTTCAAATGAGTGGATTTGACTATTTCAGCCACAACCGTTGCTGACAGGTGTATAAAATCTGTCACACACACACACACACGGTTTGGACTCTGAGACACGATCTCTGCCTGAAGCGAACCAGACTGTGAAAGAAGAAAGGTTATTAAACAAGAAATACAACATTTATTTCTCTCTGTGACTGAAGAGATTAATGAGACATAATTGTTCGAAGGGTCAAAGGCTCTTGGCAACTTTGTGAATCACATCCATGTCCCATAGTAGTATAGTTAGTACGCTGTCGGAGTGTCTGGGGAAACTCAAAGGCTCTGCTTGACAATTCAATGATGGATACACAAGACTCATTTAAATGCAGGAATTGATCTTCCATTTTGTAAATAAAGATGTCTGATTTGCATGTGTGTGTGTGGACCTCACTGTTAAAGATGAAGAACAAGAGTCACGGGAAATACCATAGAAATTGGAAGAGCCCATTTGAAGCATTTAAAACCAAGATATGGTCACTACACTCTTAGAAAAAAGGGTTCCAAAAGGGTTCTGCGACTTTTCCCACAGGAGAACCCTTTTTGGTTCCAGGTAGAACCCTTTTTGGTTCCAGGTAGAACCCTTTTTGGTTCCAGGTAGAACCCTTTTTGGTTCCATGTAGAACCCTCTGTGAAAAGGGTTATATATGGAACCAAAAAGGGTTCTACCTGGAACCAAAAAGGGTTCTACCTGGAACCCATTTTTTAAATAAAAAGGGTTCTCCTTTTATATTATCAAATCAAATGTTTTTTGTCACATGCGCCGAATACAACAGGTGTAAACCTTACAGTGAAATACATACTTACGAGCCCTTAACCAACAATGCAGTTAAAAAAAAATATGGATAAGAATAAGAAATAAAAGTAACAACTAATTAAAGAGCAGCAGTAAAATAACAATAGCGAGACTATATACAAGGGGGTACCGGTACAGAGTCAATGTGCGGGGGCACCGGTTAGTCGAGGTAATATGTACATGTAGGTAGAGTTATTAAAGTGACTATGCATAGATGATAACAGAGGGTAGCAGTGGTGTAAAAGAGGGGGGGGGGAAATGCAAATAGTCTGGGTAGCCGTTTGATTAGCTGTTCAGGTGTTCTTGGACCTAGACTTGGCGCTCTGGTACCGCTTGCCGTGCGGTAGCAAAGAGAACAGTCTATGACTATGGTGGCTGGAGTCTTTGACAATTTTTAGGGCCTTCCTCTGACACTGCCTGTWWTAGAGGTCCTGGATGGCAGGAAGCTTGGCCATACCAAGTCGTTGCCATACCAGGCAGTGATGCAACCAGTCAGGATGCTCTCGATGGTGCAGCTGTAGAACATTTTGAGGATCTGAGGATCCATGCCAAATCTTTTCAGTCTCCTGAGGGGGAATAGGTTTTGTCGTGCCCTCTTCACGTCTGTCTTGGTGTGCTTGGACCATGTTAGTTTGTTGGTGATGTGGACACCAAGTAACTTGAAGCTCTCAACCTGCTCCACTACAGCCCCATCGATGAGAATGGGAGCGTGATCGGTCCTCTTTTTCCTGTTATCCACAATCATCTCCTCTGTCTTGATCACGTTGAGGGAGAGGTTGTTGTCCTGGCCCCACACGGTCAGGTCTCTGACCTCCTCCATATAGGATGTCTTGTCGGTGATCAGGACTACCACTGTTGTCATCGGCAAACTTAATGATGGTGTTGGAGTTGTGCCTGGCCGTGCAGTCATGAGTGAACAGGGAGTACAGGTGGGGACTGAGCACGCACCCCTGAGGGGCCCCTGTCTTGAGGATCATCGCGGCGGATGTGTTGTTACCTACCCTTACCACTTGAGGGTGGCCCGTCAGGAAGTCCAGAATCCAGTTGCAGAGGGAGGTGTTAGTCCCAGGGTCATTAGCTTGTTGATGAGCTTTGAGGACACTGTGGTGTTGAACGCTGAGCTGTAGTCAATAAACAGCATTCTCACATAGGTGTTCCTTTTCTCCAGGTGGGAAAGGGCAGTGTGGAGTGCAATAGAGATTGCATCATCTGTGGATCTGTTGGGGTGTTATGCAAATTGGAGTGGGTCTATGGTTTCTGTGATAATAGTGTTGATGTGAGCCACGACCAGCCTTTCAAAGTGCTTCATGGCTACAGACGTGAGTGCTACGGGTCGGTAGTCATTTAGGCAGGTTATCTTAGTGTTCTTGAGCACAGGSAKTATGGTGTTCTGCTTWAACCATGTRGGTATTACAGACTGGGTCAGGGAGAGGTTGAAAATGTCAGTGAAGACACRTGCCAGTTGGTCAGTGCATGCTCYCAGTACACYTCCTGGTAATCCATCTGGCCTTGRGGCCTTGTGAATGTTGACCTGTTTAAAGGTTTCCCTCARATCAGCTGTGGAGAGCWTGATCACAGTCATCTAGAAAAGCTGGTGCTCTCATGCATGTTTCAGTGTTATTTGCCTCGAAGTGAGCATAGAAGTAGTTTAGCTCGTCTGGTAGACTCGTGTCACTGGGCAGCCCCCCGGCTGTGCTTCCCTTTGTAGTGTGTYATGGTTTTTTATAAGCTCTGCCACATCCGACGAGCGTCAGAGCCGGTGTAGTACGATTCGATATTAGTCCTGTATTGACGCTTTGCCTGTTTGATGGTTCGTCGGAGGGCATAGCYGGTTTCTTTTAAGCGGCAGCTCTAGCCTTTTAGCTCAGTGTGGATGTTGCCTGTAATCCGCGGCTTCTGGTTGGGGTATGTACGCACGGTCACTGTGGTGACGACGTCATCGATGCACTTATTGTTGAAGCCAGTGACTGATATGGTGTACTCCTCGATGCCATCGGAGGAATCCCGGAACATATTCCAGTCTGTGATAGCAAAACAGTCCTGTAGTTTAGCATCTGCTTCATCTGACCACTTTTTTTTTATCGATCTAGTCACTGATGCTTCCTGCTTTAATTCTTGCTTGTAAGCAGGTTTCAGGAGGATAGAYTTATGGTCAGATTTGCCAAATGGAGGGCGAGGGAGAGCTTTGTATGTGTCTCTGTGGAGTAAAGGTAGTCCAGAGTTTTTCTCTGGTTGCACATGCTGATGTATATTATGTGTATTGTATTATCTATATTATGTATATTGTTCATATGTATATTTTGTTTCCTGTTAGGACCCCAGGCTAATTGGGACTTCCAACAAATACTAGTAAATACTGCAAAATATCCAGCAACAGGTAATGAGTACTGTGTATTTCCACTGAGCAATTGATCTTGTAAAAACAGATGCTTCACAGAAGGCTTCATGAATGACTATGTATGATTSTATCAAATGATTGTATTGAGACTTTGGCAGCCGGTGAATGACATACAGCACATGGCAGGTCGTGCCTGGGGCTCCTATGCTTCCCCCAACATCACCAGACCCTCAATCAGGTCCTCAATACATCTCTTTCATTCAGCGCCATGTATGGTACGCCTTGTATCGTGGCTAGGGTATGATTCAACAAGGTTCTCTCTACAGAGTGTCCCTTGGCCGCGTTTCAGACATGGAGTGGTCTCAGGTGGAAAGGGTTAGTAAAACTGAAACTACTGTAATTACCCCCTGCTAAAGTCATCCATCTCACCCCCTTCACCACTCCTAGTCTGTGTGTGTGTGTGTGTGTGTGTGTGTGTGTGTGTGTGTGTGTGTGTGTGTGTGTGTGTGGTGGTGGTGTGTGTGTGGTGTGTGTGTGTGTGTGTGTGTGTGTGTGTTCTCCTGAAGACCGCTTTCTGTCTGTGTCTGTCAGTCTAATCTGCTATTTATCTGGAGAATATATTGATCCACCAGAAAGACAGGCCTAGCTAGATCTGGAGGGGAGCTGGGGAGTGGTGGGGCTGCTGAGATTGTGGGGACTGAGGGTCTGGGCTGCTTGGGGGGGGGGAGGTGAGGGCTGCTGGGATTGTGGGGACTGAGGGTCTGGGCTGCTGGGTGGGGGGGGGGGGTGAGTGAGGGCTGCTGGGATTGTGGGACTGAGGGTCTGGGCTGCTGGGGGGGAGTGGAGAGTGAGGGCTGCTGGGATTGTGGGGACTGAGGGTCTGGGTTGCTGGGGGAAGGGGGGGGGTGGAGAGTGGGACTGCTGGGCACGTGGGGACTGAGGGGCTGGGCTGCTGAGGGTGGGGGGGGGGGGGGGGGGGGGGGGGCTGCTGGGGGAGTATGAATAGGCCTGGACTACCATGTAACTAATAGCCAGAAATGGATATTGAAAATGTAAACACTCACACACCGTGTGAGTGGTGTGTGTGTGTGTGTGTGTATTGAATATGTAAAACACCGTGCACGTCTCTCCACTCACTGTATAATCAAACCCCTGAGCGACTCTTGGTCGTCATCATTAACACACACACACACACACACACACACACACACACACACACACACACACACACACACCACACACACACACACACACACACACACACACACACACACACACACAATCAGAAAGACATCTCATTTACAAAATGCATTTAAATGAGTCTTGTGTATCCATCATTGAATTGTCAAGCAGAGCCTTTGACTTTCACAGACACTCCGACAGCGTACTAACTATACTACTATGGGACATGGATGTGATTCACAAAGTTGTCTGGAGCCTTTGGCCTTCGAACAATTATATCTTACTAAAGTCTCAATGCATTTAGAACATTGTAAAGATTACACACATGAGTGTACAAAACACTACTTTTTGGAGAAATGTCCTCTGGTCTGATGGAGAAATAGAACTGTTCGGCCATAATGACCATCGTTATGTTTGGAGGAAAAGGGGGATGCTTGCAAGCCGAAGACACCATCCCAACCGTGAAGCAAGGGGTGGCAGCATCATGTTGTGGGGTGCTTTGCTGCAGGAGGGACTGGTGCACTTCACAAAATAGATGGCATCATGAGGCAGGAAATTAATGTGGATATATTGAAGCAACATCTCAAGACATCAGTCAGGAAGTTAAAGCTTTGGTTGCAAATGGGTCTTCCAAATGGACAATGACCCCAAGCATACTTCCAAAGTTGTGGCAAAATGGCTTAAGGACAACAAAGTCAAGGTATTGGAGTGGCCATCACAAAGCCTGACCTCAATCCTATAGAAAATGTGTGGGCAGAACTGAAAAAGTGTGTGCGAACAAGGAGGCCTACAAACCTGACTCAGTTACACCAGCTCTGTCAGGAGAATGGGACAAATTCACCCAACTTATTGTGGAAGCTTGTGGAAGGCTACCAAAACGTTTGACCCAAGTTAAACAATTTAAAGGCAATGCTACCAAATCCGAATTGAGTGCATGTAAACTTCTGACCACTGGGAATGTGATGAAAGAAATCAACGCTGATATAAATCATCCTTACTAGGATTACATGTCAGGAATTGTGAACACTGAGTTGAAATGTATTTGGCTAAGGTGTATGTAAACCTCTGGTGTGCCATCACAGCAAGAATATTTGTGCCCTTGCCATGAAAAAGGGTAACAGTGGAGCACAAACAACAATGTAAATACAACCTATATTTTTCTATTTTATTTATTTCCCCTTTCATACTTCAACTACTAGCACATTGTTACAACACTGTACATAGCCAGTAATATAACATTAAAAAATGTCTATTCCATTTGCAATGGAGATATATGTTTTCCCGTGCCAATAAAGTCCATTGGAGAGGGAGAGAGGGGTCTGTACGGGTTATGAAGGAAGGAGAGAGAGATGGGTGGAGGAGGGAAGGGATTCTCTCTCTGAGCATATTGCTCTGTTCAGGAAGAAAGAGAAGAGGAGAAGGAAAAACAGGCCGGCATTTCAATTAGCTGCTGATATGCTGAGAGTCCTGGTCTAGCCAATCAGTACGCCCTGTCGTCCAGCAACACTGTTACTAAGCAGATGGACGATTGACAGACACATACTGCTGCCAGCTGCCAGCCTCATCACAGACAGACACACTGCTGCCTAGCTGTCCAGCCTCATCCACAGACAGACACTGCTGCTAGCTGTCCAGCCTCATCACAGACAGACACTGCTGCTAGCTGTCCAGCCTCATCACAGACAACTGCTGAGCTGTCCAGCTCTATACAGACAGACACTGCTTGCTAGCTGTCAGCCTCATCACAGACTGCTGCTAGCTGTCCAGCCTCATCACAAGACAGACCTGCTGCTAGCTGTCCAACCTCATCACTAGACACTGCTGCTAGCTGTCCAGCCTCATCACAGACACCGCTGCTAGTCTGTCCAGCCTCTATACAAGACAGACACTGCTGTTCTAGCTGTCCAGCTCATCACAGACAGACACTGCTGCTAGCTGTCCAGCCTCATCACAGACAGACATGCTTGCTAGCTGTCCAGCTCATCAACAGACACTGCTGTAGCTGTCCATTCATCACAGAACACAGCTGCTTAGCTGTCCAGCCTCATCACAACAGACACTGCTGCTAGCTGTCCAGCCTCATCACAGACAGAACTGCTGCTAGCTGTCCACCTCATCTACAGACAGAAACACTGCTGCTTAGCTGTCGCAGTCCTCTATACAGACAGAGCACTCTGCTAGCTGTCCAGCCTCATACAGACAGACACTGCTGTGCTAGGCTGTCCAGCTCATAACAAGACACTGCTGCTATGTGTCCAGCTCCTCAAGTCACAGACAGACACTGCTGCTAGCTGTCCAGCCTCATCACAGACAGACAGCTGGCTTTACCTGTGCTGTCCAGCCTCATCATCACAGACAACCTGCTGCTAGCTGTCCAGCATACTAGACACACTGCTAGCTGTACCCGCTGCTTCCAGCCTCATCACAGACAACAGCTGCTGCTAGCTGCTCCAGCCTCATCAACAGACAACCTGCTGGCTAGCTGTCCAGCTCATCACAGAAGACAACTGCTGCTAGCTGTCCAGCTCATCACAAGACAGACATGCTGTGTAGCCGTGTCCAGCCTCATCACTAGAACAGATAGACGCGCATCGTCTGCTGTTTTAGCTGTTCCAGCACTCGAATCAACAGAACGAGACACTAGTTGCTGCAAGCTGGTCCAGCGCCTCAATCTCATCACATAATGTAACAGAAGACATGCTGGGCTTTAGCTGGGGTCAGTTGCCTCATCAGGAGACAACTTGGCTGTAGTTTGGTATTTCCTGCGACAGCCTGTTCGGATGTAACAGAGAAGATAACAGAGCACTTACTGCTGCTGAGAGTCG
>NW_019943707.1:0-10071 GCF_002910315.2 Salvelinus sp. IW2-2015 | reverse complement strand
TTTTGGAGAGACTGGAAACTCATTGGTCTACACGGACAAGTTCTGGCCTCGTTTAGATCTTATCTGTTGGAAAGATATCAGTTTGTCTCTGTGGATGGTTTGTCCTCTGACAAATCAACTGTAAATTTCAGTGTTCCTCAATGTTCCGTTTTAGTACCTCTATTGTTTTCACTATATATTTTACTTCCTGGTGATGTCATTCGGAAACATAATGTTAACTTTCACTGCTATGCGGATGACACACAGCTGTACATTTCGATGAAACATGGTGATGCCCCAAAATTGCTACCCGGATAAAGCACTAAATAAACTTCAGTTAGTGCTAAACACGGCTGCTAGAATCCTGACTAGAACCAAAAAATGTGATCATATTACTCCAGTGCTAMRCTCTCTACACTGGCTTCCTGTTAAGACAAGGGCTGATTTCAAGGTTTTACTGCTAACCTACAAAGAATTACATGGGCTTGCTCCTATRTATCTTTCCGATTTGGTCCTGACGTACATACCTACACGTACGCTACGGTCACAAGACYCAGGCCTCCTTACTATCCAATGAATTTCTAAGCAAACAGCTGGAGGCAGGGCTTTCTCCCATAGAGCTCCATTTTTATGGAATGGTCTGGCTATCCATGTGAGAGACGCAGACTCGATCTCGACCTTTAAGTCTTTATTGAAGACTCATCTCTTCAGTAGGTCCTATGATTGAGTGTAGTCTGGCCCCGGAGTGCCAATTCTAGGCTTCTCAACAGTTTTTACCCCCAAGCCATAAGACTCCTGAACAGGTAATCAAATGGATACCCAGACTATTTACAGTGTGTCTGGCCGGGTCCCCTCTCTCCACTGGGATTCTCTACCTCTAACCCTATTACAGGGGCTGAGTCACTGGCTTACTGGTGCTCTTCTATGCCGTCTGTGGGAGGGGTGCGTCACTTGAGTGGGTTGAGTTACTGACGTGATCTTCCTGTCCGGGTTGGCGCCACCCTCGGGTTCGTGCCGTGGGGGAGATCTTTGTGGGCTATACTCGGCCTTGTCTAGGATGGTAAGTTGGTGGTTGAAATATCCCTCTATTTGGTGTTGTGGGCTGTGCTTTGAAAAGTGGTGGGTTATATCCCGCCTGTTTGGGTATCATCGGTGGGCCACAGTGTCTCCCGACCCGCCTGTCGGGGCTGGTCAGTCTGTTTAATACTTGAGTATTCCCTGTCTTATCCGGTGTCCTGTGTGAATTTAAGTATGCTCCCTCTAATTCTCACTCTTCTCTCTCCCCCCCCCCCCCCTGAGACCTGAGCCCTAAGGACCAGCCTCAGGACTTACCTGCCTGATGACTCCTTGCTGTCCCCAGTCCAACCTGGTCTGCTTGCACTCCAGTTTCAACTGTTCTGCCTCCGGCATGGAACCCTGACCTGTTCACCGACGTGCTACCTTGTCCTGCTGGTTCTCCTGGTTCCTCTCTAGGTTTCTTCCTAGTTTTTGGCCTTTCTAGGAGTTTTCCGAGCCACCGTGCTTCTAACCATCTGCATGCTTGCTGTTTGGGGTTTTAGGCTGAGTTTCTGTACAGCACTTTGTGATATTCAGCTGATGTGAAAAGGGCTTTATTAAATACATTGATTGATTGATATTCAAAATTTGGGGAGTGCAAACAGGGGAACTGCAGTGGGTCTCAACATTTTCTTTAACTTTTATTTAATATATAAAAAATGAAAAGTACAGATAATTTATGGACAAAAAGGATAATATTCTTATGGACATATACGGATGATTATGTATGGGAGATAAGAAATTATTATGTTTGGGACAATAAGATATGAAAATGCAAGACTCTCACCACAGAGAATCCTAGTGGTAGAGGGTCTGCTACGGATGGAGACAGTCTTGGGGAACACATTAACACAGACAGTGGTAGAGCCGACAGAGAATCCTAGTGGTAGAGGGTCTGTACTGATGGAGAAGGTCTGGGGGAACACGATTAACACAGAAGTGGTAGAGCGTCTGTACTGATGGAGACAGGTCTGGGGGAACACATTAAACACAGACACGTGGTAGAGTCTGTACTGATGGAGACAGGTCTGGAAAGAGAGGCTGGAAGGGAACGGGGAAGAGAAGGCAGCGAAGGAGACGGAGAGAGAGCAGGAAGGGAGACGGGGGAAGAGAGAGGCTGAAGGGAGACGGGAAGAGAGAGGCAGGACAGGGAGACGGGAAGAGAGAGCAGGAAGGCAAGGGGAAGAGAGAGGCAGAAAGGGAGACGGGGAGAGAGAGGCAGGAAGGGAGCGGAAGAGAGAGCAGGAAGGCAGATGGGAAGAGAGAGGCAGGAAGGGAGACG
The DNA here is from genome assembly GCF_002910315.2 of Salvelinus sp. IW2-2015. NCBI lineage: Eukaryota > Metazoa > Chordata > Actinopteri > Salmoniformes > Salmonidae > Salvelinus > Salvelinus sp. IW2-2015. The sequence goes on along the minus strand of NW_019943707.1, from coordinate 7,754 downwards.
GGGAAAAGAGAGCAGAAGGGAGACGGGAGAGAGAGGCAGGAAGGGAGACGGGAAGAGAGAGGAGAATGGAGACGGGAGAAGAGGAAGGGGCGGGAAGGCAGGGAAGGAGACGGGGAAGGAGAGGCAGGAAGGGAGACGGGAAGAGAGAGGCAGGAGGGAGACGGGGAAGAGAAGGCAGGAAGGGAGACGGGGAAGAGAGAGGCAGGAAGGGAGACGGGGAAGAGAGGAGCAGGAAGGGAGACGGGGAAGAAGAGCAGGAAGGGAGCCGGGGAAAGAGAGGCAGGAAAGGAGGGAGAGAGAGCAGAAGGAGACGGGGAAGGAGAGGCTGGAGCAGCGGGAAGAGAGAGGCAGGAGGCAGACGGGGAAGAGAGAGGCAGGGAAGGGAGACGGGAGAGAGCAGAGAGGGACAGGCAGAGAAGGCAGAAGAACGGGAAGAGAGGCAGACAGACCGGGAAGAGGGTCAGGAAGGGAGGCAGAGAACAAGACAGCCATTGCAGGGCGAGAAGGAGAGAAGCAGGCGGCCAGGCGGTAAGTGGACTGTGTACATACACTCTTTCCTCTCTACTCATGCTGGAAGGTGGAAAAAGCCTTTTGTCCAGGTTGGTTTGGCTTAGTCCACGGCTCTACGGGCCAAAAGTCCTGTAAAAAAACTAAAACATTTGAAAGTGAGAAGAAGGGAGGAGAGGAGCGAGAGGAGAGAGAGAGAGGAGGAAGAGGAGAGGAGGAAGAGGGAGGAGAGGAGGAGAGGAGGAAGGTGAAAGAAGAAATAGGGAAAACTTTTGAAGAGGGCAAATATATCGTTCCAAACACCCCCCTCCCTCTCCCCCCCTCTCCTGCCCTCCTCTTACCCCCTGTCTCCCTCTCGCCTCCTAGTGTTGTTTTACCTCCTCTCAGGACTCCAGCAGCAGTCAATCATCTCCAGGCCAGAGCTCCGATGAGAACAATTGTTGCCCTGGGTCTGCCTGGCAGACGCTCCAAACCCTTTTCAAAAGATTACTGTGGCTGGCAGCAGCGGTGTGTTTTGCTGCCACTGTTGAGGCTCCTGGAGGGCAGACCAGATCTGCTGAGAGGAGAGGCATGTGGAGGAGGACTGCTCCCCATTGCCTCCTGCTGCTCCCCGCTGCCCCCCTCTGCTTCCCATTGCCCCCCACTGCCCCCCTGCCCCCACCCCTCACTGCCCCCGCTGCCCCCCCCATCCTGCCCCCACCCCCGCTGCCCCTCACTGCCCCCGCTGCCCCCCCACCCCCCGCTGCCCCCCGCTGCCCCCCACCCCTCATTGCCCCCCGCTGCCCCCCACCCGCGCTGCCCCCCGCTGCCCCCGCTGCCCCCACCCCCACTGCCCCCCGCTGCCTCCCACCCCTCACGCCCCCCGCTGCCCCCATGCCTATTCCATATCAAGCTAACCAAACCCCTGTATGGCCTCTTTGTACGGTTAGTGTTAGTGGAAGCCCAGATAGCACATTTGAATCCTAGGAAGTTGTGGGAACGTACTTCTTTGGTTTCACATTGGTTGTGGGATCGAAGCCATACGTTTCCTGACTTGTAAAACTAAACGTTTTGTAAACATTCAGAGAACAGAAGTGAACACTTCACCTGTTCTGGGATCGTTTATTTTTAGGTTGCAGGAAAGTTCTATGAACATTTTATTCTGGTTCCTTGAGAGTTTTCCTGGGAGATTCATTCATACCTGTCATACTAATGTTTACGCAGTGTCTTTATTTACAATATTCATCCTGGGCCCACGCACTTCTAATTCTGAAGAATTGAAAGCATACCTGTGAGGGGGGTCGACCTGGTAGTAGGATGGGGGGTGTGAGGAGGTTCTAAGCTGAAATATMGCATTGTTTTAAGATGGTAATACTATTCATCATTTAGCTATTTGATTTGGATTTTTAGGAACCCTTTAGGTATTAAAAAATATATATWAAAAAATGACTTGATCAAATATTGAATTTGGCCCAGAGAAAGACAGTGAATAACACATTGATAAATGGTAAAAAAGACAGTCAAAAGATAAATCATAAGAAACAAGGCTTTGAAGTCTCTGTCCTAAATCTAGGAGATATAAGAAAGRGCAGGAAATATATATTTTTACACATATTTAACCCCTTTGTTTTGGGTAGGCAGAAAACTATCTTCATAATTTTTGTTTTTACAGGTACTGGTTACCGTCAGACGAGTCCCGTGACAATTCTGGGGAGATCACCGTCGTGTTCGTGAGAGTCTCCCCTTTCCATAGAGGGGTCATAAAAGTTGGTAGGTCAAATCGTTTGGACGCTACAGATGTTTTCGTGATGAGACCAATGTTCGGGATGTCTCATGGTCTGACAAAACACTGCTCTAGCTCTGCCTCCTTCCACCGCAGATTCCGATGTACGAGATTGGTAGTAAATGTGGTGGATTGAGGCACATCCAGTGCAAAAAAACAACTGATAGCGCTATCTTAAATTGTACCGATTTCGATGGGGAATTTTTTAAAATGATGTTACTTAGATTGACGCACTGTTGTTTCAATCGATTTTAGGGGGTTTTAAACATACATTAGCTCTCAATTCCGTTCTCAGATGAAGAAAACTTTCCATAAAAACCACAAGAAAACTTTAGTTACGTTCCAAAAAACGTTTAAATACTATACAACCGCGAGGAAATGTGCAGGAAACGTTATGCTGAAGTACTGAAATTCAAACAGAAGAACATCATTTCTTACTAACATTCTCAGAAATATTTGAGAACATTCCCAACGTCAAACCGTTTGGAGAACGTTCCCAGAATGATCCAAAGCCAAGCAACTGTCCTGCACCATTCCCATAAAGCTGTGGGAAGGTTGTATGCAAAATATCCATGGAACAACTACGCTCTCACCAAGCTGTAAGAAACATACGGTTCTCAGAACATTATGTGTTAGCTGGGGTGGGGTGGGGTTAAGGCGGCGTGGGGGGGGGGCCCTGGCTAATCTAGGTCTGTGTTTTGCTCAGTGATGGAATGTGTGGGAAGTTGTTGGGACAGGATATTGGGGCAAGTCGGGGAGGACAGATTTGGGGGGTTAGAAGAAAAACAAGGGATCTCTTTTCCCTCCCTCCCTCCCTCCCCCTCCCCCGGTCTCCCCCCCCCCCCCTCCCTCCCTCCCTCCCTCCCTCCCTAGGTCCCCTCCCTCCCTCCCTCCCCTCCTCCCTCCCTCTCCTCCTCCTGGTCCTTCCTCCCTCCCTCCCGGTCTCCCCCCTCCCTCCCCCCTCCCTCCCTCCCTCCCGTGCTCCTCCCCCCTCCCCCCCCCCCCCCTTCCCTCGCCTCCCACATCTAATCACGTTGGTCCAGCAGCCAACAGGCCCTGTAGTGTCTCTGCTGTAACCGTCACTGAGACATGATAATCTGACCTTCATGGGGAATTTTCACCCGTCTTTGTCCTCCTGAAAGCCTCAACTAAAGAAAAACATTCCATATGTCCTCTTCTACTGACTGGCTGACTGGATGACTGGTTTGACTGACTGACTGCTGGCTAACTGACTGACTACCTGGCTGACTGGATGACTGACTGAACTGACTGACTGGCTGGCAACTGACTGATGACTGGTTGACGACTGACGTGGCTGGCTAACTGGACTGACTGACCTGGGCTGACTGGAATGCCCTGACTGACTGGCTGGCTAACTGACTGGCTGACTGGCTGAGCTGACTGGCTGTACTGGCTGACTGAGATGACTGGTTTGACTGACTGGTGGCGAACTGACTGGATGACTGGCTGACTGACTGGCTGCTATTCTGCGTGGCTGCTGGCTGACTGACTGCGCTGACTGACTGGCTGCTATCGGCTTCGGCTGACTGGCTGGCTAACTGACTGACTGGATGACTGGCTGGCTGGCTGGGGCTGCTACTGACTGACTGCTGCTGACTGGTTGCAACTGAACTGACTGAACTTGGCTGGCTGGCTGCTGACTGGTTGGCTACTGACTGACTGACTGACTGACTGCGCTGGCTGACGGCTGACTGGCTGACTGGTTGCCTAACTGACTGACTGACTGCTGGCTGGTGTTGGCTGGATGACTGGCTGGCGTGGCTAACTGAACTGGCTGGCTGGCTGCTGACTGGCTGGCTGACTGGCTGACTGGCTGCTGACTGGTTGGCTACTGACGACTGACTGACTGGCTGGCTGGCGGAACTGGACTGACTGGATGACTGGCTGGTAAGCGATGGCTGCTAACTGACTGACGTGGACTTGGCTGCGACTGGTTGTAACTGACTGGACTGGCTTGGCTGGCTGACTGACTGCGCCTTGACTGGCTGCTGCTGGCTGGACTGGATCTGAACTGGCTGGCTAACTGGATGGCTGGCTAACTGACTGGGCTGACTGGGTACAGCTGACTGACTGGCTGACTGAACTGACTGTCTCTTTTTTCTTATCTATCATAACTTTTTGCAGGAACACCCTGGTAAAAAACACAAGGTTGTTCATGTCCAGTACATAGCAGCAGAAGGAATAACACATCCTGTCCCAGTCACATAGCAGCAGAGGGAATACACTCCTGTCCAGTACATAGCAGCAAGGGAATAACAACATCTGTTCCAGTACATAGCAGCAGAGGAATAAACACATCCTGTCCAGTACATAGCAGGCAGCAAGGAATAAACATCCTGTCCAGACACTACAGCAGAAGGGAAATAACACATCCTGTCCAGTACATAAAACAGCAGGGGAATAACACATCCTGTCAGTACATAGCAGCAGAGGGAATAACACATCCTGTATCAGGATCATAGTCAGCAGAGGGAGTAACACATCCTGTCCAGTACAACAGCAGCGAGGGAAATAACACATCCTGTCCAGTACATAGCAGCAGAGGGAATTAACACATCCTGTGCAAGTACCATAGCAGCAGGGGAATAACACATCCTGTCCAGTACCATAGCAAGCAGCAGGGAAAAAACACCATCCTGTCCAAGTACTAGCCGCAGAGGGAAAACACATCCTTGTTGCGTACATAGCAGCCGAGGGAAAACACATCTGTCCCGTACATAGCAGCAGAGGGAAAACACATCCTGTCCGAGTACATTAGAGCAGAGGAGAAAACACATCCTGTTGAGAATAGAGCAGAGGACACACCGTAGACACAGGCAGAGGGAAAACCATCCTGTCCAGTACATAGCAGCAAGAGGAAAAACACATGCCTGTCCAGTACAACAGCAGAGGAAAACACATCTGTTGAGTACCACAGCCAGCCAGAAGGGAAATAACGTCTGTGAGTACATAGCAGCAGAGGGAATAATAAACAGTCCTGTCCAGTCATAGCCAGCAGAGGAATAACACATCCTGTCAGTAACATAGCACAGAGGGAATAACACATCCGTCCAGTACATAGAGCAGGGTAAAAACACATCCTGTCCACGTACATAGCAGCAGAGATATCCGCAGAATACAGCAGGTACACTCCTGTCCAGTACAACAGCAGCAGAGGGAATAAGATGAGGATCAGCTTTGAGATGAGGATGTTTCATCAGTCATGGTGGTGTTATAGTTGACTATCCATTACTCCTGGAGAGACAAACCCAAGGAGCTATGAGCTGTTAAGAGACGTTCCCAGTCTTCCGAGACGACCGCTGCCATTGGGAATGTCACCACCCTGATGCTGTTTCACCTGTCCTCGTTAGTTGTCTCCACCCCTCCAGGTGTCACTTATTTTCCCAGTGTATTTATCCCTGTGTTTTCCTGTCTCTCTGTGCAGTGTATTTAATCCCTGTGTTTCCTGTCTCTCTGTCCAAGTGTATTTATCCCTTTTGTTCCTGTCTCTCTGTACCAGTGTAGTTTATCCCTTTGCTTTCCTGTTCCTCTCTGTACCAGTGATTTACTCCTGTGTTTCCTGGGTCTCTCTGTAGCCAGGTTTTATCCCTGTGTTTCCTGTCTCTCTGTGCCAGTGTATTTATCCTGTGTTCATGTCCTCCTGTACAGGTGTATTATCCCTGTGTTTCCTTGTCTCTGCTGTGCAGTGTATATTATCCTGTGTTTCCTGTCTCTCTGTGCCAGTGTATTTATCCCTGTGTTCCTGTCTCTCTGTACCAGTGTACTTTAATCCCTGTGTTTCCTGTCTCTCTGTAGCAGTGTATTTATCCCTGTGTTTTCCTGTCTTCTGTACCAGTGTATTTTATCCCATTGTTGTCTTGTCGTGATTTATCCTGTTTCTGTCTCTGTGCCAGGACTTTATCATCCTGTGTTTCCTGTCTCTCTGTAGCCGTTATTTATCCCTGTGTTTCCTGTCTCTCTGTACCAGTGTTATTTATCCCTGTGTTTCCTGCTCGTCTGTGCCAGTGTATTTATCCTGTGTTTCCTGTCTCTCGTGCCAGTGTATTTATCCCTGTGTCTTTCTGGTGCAGTGTGTTTATCCTCTTTTCGCTGTGCCAGTGTACATTATCCCTGTGTTTCCTGCTCCTGTGCCAGTGTATTTATCCTCTGTTTCTCTGTCTCTTGTGCAGAGTGTATTTATCCCTGTGTTTCCCTGCTTCTCTGTGGCCAGTGGTCATTTAGATCCTGTGTTTCCTTGTCTCTTCTGCTGACCAGTGTATTCTATCCCCTGTGTTTCCTGTTTCTTCTGTGCAGTGTATTTATCCTGTGTTCCTGTCTCTCTGGCCAGTGTATTATCCCTGTGTTTCTGTTCCTCTGTCCGTTAATCTTCGTCTCCGCATGTATTTATCCTGTTGTGTCTCTCTGACCAGTTTTCCTGTTCCTGCTCTACCAGTGTATTTATCCCTGCGTTCCTGTCTCTCTGTAAACCAGTTTGGGGGTATTTATCCCTGTGTTTTCCTGTCTCTCTGTGCAAGTGTATTTATCCTGTGTTTCCGTCTCTCTGTACCAGTGTATTTATCCCTGTGTTTCCTGTCTCCTCTGTACCAGTGCTTTTAGTCCCTGTGTTTCCCGTCTTCTGTACCAGTGTATTAATCCGTGTTTCCTGGTCTCTCTGTACAGGGTTCCTTTGTATGTTCCAAGTTCAACAGGCAGGTGTTTCCCCGTGCTCCTGCCTTTTGAACTCTATTGCTAGTCTCTCGGTTTTACCCCTTGCCTGTTTCTGCGACTTGTGTACCCACCTGCCCTGACCATTCTGCTGCCTGACCTCGAGCCTGCTGGCCACTCTGTACCTCCTGGACTCTGAACTGGTTTTGACCTTTTGCCTGTCCCGACCATTCGTGCCTACTCATTTTGAATCAATAACATCCTACGAGTCCAACCATCTGCTCCTGTGTCTGCATCTCTGCGTTCCACCTTGTGCCCTGATACATACTGTGTACTGTTGGTTAGGAGACTCTCCTGTGTCTGCATCTGGGTCTGGCCTTTGCTGCCTGATACATCAGTGTACTGGTTAGGAGACCTCTCCCTGTGTCTGCATCTGGGTCTGGCTTGTTGCCCTGATACATATTGTGTACTTTGGTTAGAGACTCTCCTGTGTCTGCATCTGGTTTCTCACCTGTGCCCTGATCATATGTGTACTTGGTTAGGAGACTCTCCTGTGTCTGATCTGGTCTCACCTTGTGCCGCTGATACATAGTGGTACTTGGTTAGGAGACTCTCCTGTGTCTGCATCTGGGTCTCACCTTGTGCCTGTTTAGGAGGTTAATTATCTGGGCTTGACTGTTTACTAATACTATATTACGTTAGAACTGCTAGCTTTTGAAAAATACAAGCATATTTTTCATGTTCAAAAGTTATGCCGCTGGGGATCAAAGTGTTCCTGTGGAACCAGAGCAATGGACAAACAGGGACATGGAGTCCTGTG
>NW_019943706.1:99173-110571 GCF_002910315.2 Salvelinus sp. IW2-2015 | reverse complement strand
ACCCTCTTCTATACTGAAGAGAGGATTACAACCCTCTTCTATACTGAAGAGAGGATTACTACCCTCTTCTATACTCTTCTCTGAAGAGGGTAGTAATCCTCTCTTCAGTATAGAAGAGGGTAGTAATCCTGTTAGATCTGGGGCCTATCCAGTAATGTTAGATCTGCGGCCTATCCAGTAATGTTAGATCTGGGGCCTATCCCATAATGTTAGATCTGGGGCCTATCCCATAATGTTAGATCTGGGGCCTATCCAGTAATGTTAGATCTGGGGCCTATCCCATAATGTTAGATCTGGGGCCTATCCAGTAGTGTTAGATCAGGGGCCTATCCAGTAATGGTAGATCAGGGGCCTATCCAGTAATGGTAGATGTGGGGCCTATCCGGTAATGTTAGATGGCCATATGTGGCCCTATGTATCAAGCGTCTCAGAATAGCAGTGCTGATAGCAGTGGTGATCTGTCCATTTAATCTGATTTAACCTAAATCAGCACTCTTAACTGATACGTACTTACAGCCCCAGGTGCTCTGATGTGATTGCCATGCTACCTGGGTCCTATAATACAGCCAAAATCATTATGCTGGTGATGACTCACAAGCAGGGCCATAACCAGGGAGTTTCAGACAGCTCCTGAAGGGGGTGGGGGGGATATAAAAAAAAAAAAAATTAAGCTCATTTACTGCTTTTCTATACAATTAAACTTTAAAATGTTATTTGGAGAACAGCAAAAATAAGTAAAAAATGAGCCCAGCCATTATCACCTTGGCTGCTGTAGGTTCATTCACCTCAATACATCTACAGACACATACAGTGCATTTGAAAAGTTTTCAGATCCCTTGACTTTTTCCACATTTTGTTACGTTACAGCCTTGTTCGAAAATGTATTTAAAAAAAAATCTCATCAATCTACAGACAATAACCCATAATGACAAAGCGAAAAAAGGTTTTTAGAAATGTTTGCAAATGTATAAAAAATGTAAAACAGAAATGCCTTATTTACATGCAGACCAGTCAAAAGTTTGGACACACCGACTAATTCAAGGGTTTTTCTTTATTTTTACTATGGTCTACATTGTAGAATAATAGTGAAGACATCAAACGTAGCTATAATGACCCAAAACACACCTCCAAGCTGTTTAAGGGCTATTTGACCAAGAAGGAGAGTGAWGGAGTGCTGCATCAGATGACTTGGCCTCCACAATCACCTGACCTCAACCCAATTGAGATGGTTTTGGATGAGTTGGACCGCAGAGTGAAGGAAAAGCAGCCAACAAGTGCTCAGCATATGTAGGAACTCCTTCAAAGAGAGGAGATTGATCTGGGGCCTATCCAAATGTTAGATCTGAAGGCTATCCATAATGTTATATCTGGGGCTATCCAGTAATGTTAGAATCTGGGGCAGTCCAGTAATGGTTAGATCTGGGGCCTATCCCATAGATGTTAGATCTGAGGCTATGCAGTATGTTGATCTGGGGCTATCTCTCATAATGTTGATCTGATGGCGTATCCCAGTAAGTGGTTAGATTTTGGAGGCCTATCCAAGTAGGTTCGATCGGGCTATCCCTGTAGTGTTAGATCTGGGGCCTATCCAGTAGTGTTGTGGGTCACGTATGTAGTCTGGGTGCCTATCCTAGTAATGTTAGATCTGGGGCTATCCCAGTTAAATGTTAGAGTCTCTGGGGCTCTATCCAGTGATGTTTAGATCTGGGGCCTATCCCAGATATGTTAGAATCTGGGGCCTATCCAGATATTGTTAGATCTGGGGCCTATCATATTATCTGGGTCTATCCAGTAATAATGTTAGATCTGGGGCCTAATCCAGTATGTTAGATCTGGGGCTTCTATGTCAGATTGCAGGCCTATCAGTCATGGCCTAGTATAGTATTTCTAGGGCCTATCCAGTAGTGGTAGAAATCTGGGGCCTATCCAGTAGATGTTAGATCTGGGCCTATCCAGAGTTAAGTCTGGGCCTTCAGCTAATGTAATCCTGCGCGGCTCATCCAGTAATGTTAAGATCTGGGGCCTAAATCCAGTAAGTTTAGATCTGGGGCCTATCCAGTAGTGTTAGATCGTGGGGTCTATCCAGTATGTTAGATCTGGGGCCTATCCCAGTAATGTTTAGATCTGGGGCCTATCCAGTATATGTTAGATTGAGGGCCTATTCCGTAATGTTTATTTGCTCTCTAAGTGGGTCTGGGCTATCCAGTATGTTAGATCTGGCCTATGCAGTCATGTTAGATTCTGGGGCCTATCCAGTATGTTAGATCTGAGGTCCTATCCAGTAGATGTTAGATCCTGGGGCCTAATCCGCATAATGTTGAGATCTAGGGGCCTTCCAGTAATGTTAGTGGCCATCATATACTGGGGCCTATCCAGTATGTTAGATCTGGGCCTATTCCAGTGTGGGTTAGATCTGCGGCCTACCCAGTAGATGTTAGATTGAGGCCTAATCCAGTAGTGTTAGAATCTGGGGCTATCCATAATTTAGATTGGGGCCTATCAGTAATGTTAGATCTGAGGCCCTATCCAGTAATGTTAAGATCTGGGGCCTATCCAGTAATGTTAGATCTGGGCTTATCCAGTAATGTTAGATCTGGGGCTATCAAGTAGTGTTAGATCTGAGGCCTTCCCGTAGTGTAGATCTGGGCCTATCCAGTAGTGTTAGATCTGAGGCCTCTCAGTAATGTTAGATCTGGGGCCTATCCATAATGTTAGATGAGCCTATCCATAATGTTAATCTGGGGCCTATGCCAGTAATGTTAGATTGGGCCTATCCAGTAATGTTAAGATCTGTGGCCTATCCAGTAATGTTAAGATCTGGGCCTATCCAGTATGTGATCTGAGGCCTATTGCATGAGTGGTTAGATCGAGGCCTATCCCATATGTTAGATCTGGGGCCTATCCAGTAATGTTAGATCTGGCCTATCCAGTAATGTTAGGATCTGAGGCCTATCCAGTAGTGTTAGATCTGGGGCCTATTCCAGTAGTGTTAGATCTGAGGCCTATCCAGTAGTGTTAGATCTGGGCCTCATCCAGTAATGTTAGATCTGGGTCTATCAGTAATGTTAGATCTGAAGTTGCTCTAAGTTCATAATGGTTAGATTGTGGGGCCTATCCAGTACATGTTAGGATCTGGGGCCTATCCCAGTAATGTTAATCTGGGCCTATCAATAATTTATATCTGAGGCCTATCGATAAGTGTTAGATGGGCTATCAGTAGGGTTAGATCTGAGGCCTATCCAGTAATGTTAGATCTGGGCGCTATTCCAGTATGTTAGATTAGGCATCCCATAATGTGTAGATCTGGCATATCCAGTAATGTTAGATCTGGGGCCTATCCAGTAATGTTTAGATCTGGGCCTATCCTAATGTTAGATCTGGGGCCTATCCAGTAATGTTAGATTCTGAGGCTCTATCCAGTAGTGTTATTGAGGCCTATCATAGATGTTAGATCTGGGGCCTATTCCAGTAATGTAGATTCTGGGGCCTATCCATAATGTAGATCTGGCTTCAGAATGTTAGATCTGTAGGGCCTATCCAGTATGTCAGATCTGGGCCTATCCAGTAATGTAATCTGGGGCCTATCCAGTAGTGGTAAGATTGAGGCCTAATCCATAATGTTAGATCTGGGGCCTATCCAGTATGTTAGAATCTGGCCTATCCAGTAATGTTAGTCTGGGCCTATCCGTAATGTTAGATCTGAGGCCTATCCAGTAATGTTAGATCTGGGTCTATCCAGTAAGTGTATAGATCTGAGTCCCTATACAGTAATGTTACGATCTCGGGGCCTATCCAGTAATGTTAGATCTGAGGTCCTATCCAGTAATGTTAGATCTGGGGCCTCATCTCCATAATGTAGATCTGAGGCCTATCCGTATGTTAGATCTGGGGCCTATCCATAATGTTAAATCTGAGGCCTATCCAGTATGTTAGATCGGGCCTATCCAGTAATGTTTAGATCTGGGGCCTATCCAAGATGTTAGATTGGCCTATCCAGTATGTTAGATCTGGGCCTATCCATAAGTTAGATCTGAGGCCTATCCATAGTATCGGCCTATCGGAGAATGTTAATCTGGGGCTTACCAGTATGTTAGATCTGGGGCGTATCTAGTAATGTTGTAGATCTGGGCCTATCCCTAATAGTTAGATCTGAGGGCTATCCAGTAATGTTAGATCTGGGGCCTATCCCATAATGTTAGATCTGAAGGCCTTATCATATTAGTTGTATAGATTCTGGAGGCCTATCCAGTAGTGTTAGATCTGGGGCCTATCCATTAGTGTAGATCATGGGGCTATCAGTAGTGTTAGAATCTGGGCCTATCCAGTATGTTAGATTTGGGGCCTATCAGTATTGTTAGATCTGGGCCTATCCGTAGTGTAGATCTGGGGCCTATCCAGTAAGTGTTTAGGTTCTGGGGCCTATTCCATTTTAGATCTGGAGTAAAGTTGTTAGATCCTGGGGCCTATCCAGTAATAATGTTATGCTGGGGCCTATCCAGTAATGTTAGATCTGGGCTATCCAGTAGTGTTAAGATCTGGGCCTAATCCAGTAGTGGTAAGATCTGGGGCTTATCCAGTAGTGTTAGATTCTGGGTCCTATCTCCAGTAATGTTAGATTGGGCCCATCCAGTATGTTAGATGGCTATCGTAGTGGTCTGGCTATCAGTAATGTTAGATCTGGGGGCCTAGTCCAGTAATTGTTAGATCGTGGGGCCTATCCAGTAATGTTAATCTGGCATCAACGTTGTTTATCCGAGTATGCTATCCGAGGTATCAGTAGTTAGATCTGGGCGCTATCCAGTAATGTTAGATCTTGGGGGCCTATCCAGTAATGTGTTGGGCCACGTAATGTATCTGGGCTATCCAGAATGTTAGATCTGAGGCCTATCCAGTAGTGTTTAGATCTGGGCCTATCCAGTAATGTTAGATCTGAGGCCTAATCCAGTAATGTTAGATCTGGGGCCATATCCCAGTATGTTAGATCTGGGCCTATCCAGTAGTTGTTGATCTTGGGCCTATCCAGTAGTGTTAGATTCTGAGGCCTATCCAGTATGTTAGATCTGGGGCTATCCAGTATGTTAGATCTGGGCTATCCAGTAATGTTAGATCTGGGCCTATCCAGTAAATGTTAGATCTGGGGCCTATCCTAATGTAGATCTGGGCTATCCAGTAATGTTAGATCTGGGGCCTATCACGTAATGATTAGATCTGAGGCCTATCCAGTAGTGTTAGATCTGGGGCCTATGTCCCGGTATGTTAGATCTGGGCCTATCCAGTAATGTTAGATCTGGGGCCTATCCAGTATGTTAGATCTGAGGCTATCCATAATGTTAGATCTGGGGCTTATCCCAGTAATGTTAGATCTGGGGCCTATCCAGTAATGTTAGATCTGGGCCTATCCAGTAATGTTTAGATCTGGGGCCTATCCAGTGAATGTTACACTGAGGCCTATCCAGTAGTGTTAGATTGAGGCCTATCCCATAATGTTAGATCTGGGTCCTATCCAGTAGATGTTAGATCTGGGGCTATCCAGTAATGTTAGATCTGGGGCCTATCCAGTAATGTTAGATCTGGAGGCCTAATCCAGTAATGTCGAGATCTGGGGCCTATCCAGTATGTGTTAGATCTGGGGCCTATCCAGTAATGTTAGATCTGAGGCCTATCCCATAATGTTAGATCTGGGGCCTATCATGTAATGTTAGATCTGGGCCTATCCAGGTAATGTTAGGATCTGGGGCCTATCCAGAAATGTTAGATTGACGGCTATCAGTAAGTGTTAGATCTGGGCTATCCAGTATGTTAGATCTGAGGCCTATACAGTAATGTTAGATCAGGGGCCTATCCAGTAATGTTAGATCTGAGGCCTATCCAGTATGTTAGATCTGGGGCCTTCCATAATGTTAGATCTGGGCCTATCAGTAATGTTTAGATTGGGCTATCCTAATGTTAGATCTGAGGCTATCAGTAATGTTAGATCTGGGCTATCCAGGTAATGGTTAGATCTGGGGCCTATCCATAATGTTATGATCTGAGGCCTATCCCAGTAATGTTAGATCTGGGGCTATCCCAATGTTAGATTGAGGTCTATCCCATAATGTTATATGCTGGGGCATCCAGTAATGTTGTAGATCGGGGCTATCCAGTAATGTTAGATCTGGGGCCTATCCCATGAAATGTTTCGATTGGGCCTATCCAGTAATGTTATTGGGGCTATCATATGTTAGATCTTGAGTATCCATAATGTTAGATCTGGAGCCTATCATAGGTGTAATCTGGGGCCTATCCAGTATGTTAGATCTGAGGGCCTCAGTAATGTAGATCGGGCCTTATCCAGTAGTGTAGATTGGGCTATCCCAGTAATGTTGCTGGGCCTATTGGGGCCTATCCAGTATGTTAGATCTGGGGCCTAATCCAGTAGTTTAGATTGGGCCTATCCAGTAATGTTAGATTGGGGCCTATCCAGTAATGTTAGATCTGGGGCCTATCCCAGTTAATGTAGATCTGGGGCCTATCCAGTAATGTTAGATCTGGGGCCTATATATGTATTGGGGCTTCCAGTAGTGTTAGAATTCTGGCCTTAATCAGTACATGTTAAATCTGGGGCCTTCGCAGTATGTTAGATCTGGGCTATCCGTAGTGTTAGATCTGGGGCCCTATCCAGTAGTGTTAGATCTGGCGGCCTTATCCAGTATTGTTAGATTGGGGCCTATCCAGATGTTAGAGTCGCGGTCCTATCCAGTAATGTTGATCGGGGTATCCAGTATGGATGGCCTATCCATAGTGTTAGATCTGGCCCTATAGTGTTTGTCTGCCTATCCAGTATGTGTTAGATTTGGCGCTGGGCCTATGCCAGTAATGGTTAGATCTGGGGCCTATCCAGTAATGTTAGATCTGGGGGCCTATTCCAGTAATTGGTAGATCTGGGCCTATCAGTAATGTTAGATCTGGGGCCCTATCCAGTAATGTTTTAACTGGGGCGCTATTCAGTTAGACGCTTCAGATTTGTTGGCCTATCCAGTAGTTGTTGGCTAAGTATTCTGGGGCCTATCCAGTAGCGTTAGTTCTGGGCGCTATCCAGTAAGTGGTAGATCTGGGCCTATCCAGTAGTGGTTGATCTGGGGCCCTATCCAGATGTGAATTGTGTTAGATCCATGGTAGGGCCTTCCAGGTAATGTTAGATCTGGCCTATCAGTAATGTTGATTGCTATCCATAGGATTCTGGGGCCTATACCAGTAGTGTTAGATCTGGGTTCTATCCAGTAATGTTAGATCTTGGGGCCTATCCAGGAATGTTCGATCTGGGGCCTATCCAGTAATGTGAGATCTGGGCCTATTCGCAGTAATGTTAATTTGGGGCCTATCCCATAATGTTAGATCTGGGCTATCCAGTAATGTTAGATCTGAGCTCTATCCCATAGTAATCGTGGGCGCTATCCAGGTGATGTTAGATCTGGGTTCTATCCAGTAATGTTAGATCTGGGGCTATCCCAAATGTAATGCCTTATCCAGATGGATCCGTTTTAGATTTGGGCCTATCCCATAATTTAGATCTGGGCCTATCCAGTAGTGTTAGATCTGGGCCTATCCAGTAGTGTTAGATCCTGTGGCCTAGCCCATAATGTTAGATTTATAGGGCCTATCCAGTAGTGTGAGACTCTGGGGCACCTATCCAAATGTTAGATCTGAGGCTCTATCCAGTAATGTTAGATCTGGGTCCTATCCAGTAGATGTTAGATCTGGGGCCTTATCCAGTAGTGTTAGATCGGGGCCTATGCCAGTAATTGTAGATTGGGCTTATCCCAATGTGAGATCTGGGGCCTATCCAGTAATGTTAATTCTGAGGCCTATCCAGTAATTGTTAGATCGGGCCATATCCAGTTAATGTTAGATCTGAGGCCCTATCCATAATGTTAGATCTGGGCCTATCAGTAGTGGTTAGATCTGGGCCCTCATATGTAGTCCTGGGGCTATCCCATAGTAGATCTGTCCTATCAGTAATTAGATTCGGCCTATCCAGTAATTTAGATCAGGGGCCTATCCAGTAATGTTAGATCTGAGCCTGTCACGAGTAATGGTAGATCTGAGGCCTATCCCATTTATGGCACCATAATGTTAATGTCTGGGCCTAGTCAATAATGTTAGATCTGGGCCTACCCATAATGTTAGATCGTGGCGCCTATCATAATGGTAGACTGGGTATCGAATTGGGGGCCTATCTCCAAAATGTTAGGATTGGGGCCTATCCAGTGTGTTTAGATTCTGGGTTCTATTCCAGTAGTGGTGATCGTGGGGCTATGATTCCATGTAGTTGTTATGATCTGGGTCCCTATCCATATGTTAGATCGGTCCTATCCAGTATGTAGATCTGGGGCTATCCAGTAATGTTAGATTCGGGGCCCTATCCCATAATGTTAGATCTGGGGCCTATCCAGTAGTGTTGATGTGGGGCCTACCAGTAATGTGTAGATCTGGGCCTAGTATCCATAATGTAGATCGGGGCCTATCCATAATGTTAAGTTCTGGGGCCTATACAATATGTTAGATCTGGGCCTATCCATACGTTAGATCTGGGGCCTATCCAGTAATGTTAGATCTTGGGCCTATCAGGTAGTGTTGAGATCTGGGGCTCTCCAGTAATGGTTAGATCTGGGGCCAATCCAGTAATGTGTTAGATCTGGTCCTATCCAGTAAGGTTAGATCTGGGGCCTATCCAGTATGTTTAGAGTCTGGGGCCTATCCAGTAATGTTAGATCTGGGGCCTATCAGTAATGTTAGATCTGGGGCCTTCCGTAGCGGTTAATCTTGGGCCTATCCAGTATGTAGATCTGGGCTATCCAGTAGTCGTTAGATCTGGGGCCTAATCCAGTAATGGTAAGATCTGGGGCTATCCAGTAGTGTAGATCTGGGGCCTATCCAGTAATGTTAGATCTGGGGCCTATCCAGTAATGAGTTGATCTGTGGGCCTATCCCATAATGTTAGATATGGGGCCTATCCAGTAGTGTTAGATCTGGGGCCTATCCCATAATGGTGATCTGAGGCCTACCAGTAATGTTAGATCTGGGTCTATCTAGTATGCTTAATCTGGGCCTATCAGTAATGTTAGATCTGGGGGCCTATCCAGTAATGTTAGTTGGGGGTTTTTGTTGATTGGGGTTCTGTTGGGCCCCTAGTTTAGCGGGTTGGGCCACCGCGGCCTGTTAAGTTGTAATCTGGGCTTATCCATAATGTTAGATCTGGGCTATCCAGTATGTTAGATCTGGGCCATATCCAGTAATGTTAGATCTGGGCCTATCCAGTAATGTAGATCTGAGGCCTATCCAGTAATGTTTTAGATCTGGGCCTATCCAGTAGTGTTAGATCTGGGCCTATCCCATAATGTTAGATCTGGGGCCTATCCAGTAATGTTAGATGCTGAGGGCCTATCCAGTAATGTTAGATCAGGGGCCTATCCAGTAATGTTAGATCTGAGGCCTATCCAGTAATGTTAGTCTGAGGCTATCCACTAATGTTAGATCTGGGGCCTATCCATACTGTTAGATCTGGGCCTATTCCCATAATGTTAGATCTGGGCCTATCCAGTAATGTTAGATCTGGGGCCTATCCAGTAATGTTAGATCAGGGGCCTATCCAGTAATGTTAGATCTGAGGCCTATCCAGTAAGTTAGATCTGAGGCCTATCCATAATGTTAGATCTGGGCCTATCCCATAATGTTAGATCTTGAGGCCTATCCCATAATGTAGATCTGGGCTATCCAGTAATGGTAGATGGGGCCTATCCGGTAATGTTAAGGATGGCCATATGTGGCTATGTATCAAGGTCTCAGAATGCAGTGCTGATAGCAGTGGTGATCTATTCCATTTAATCTGATAACCTAAATCTAGCACTCTTAACTGATACGTACTACAGCCCCGGTGCTCTGATATGATTGCCATCTACCTGGGTCCTATAATACAGCCAAAATCATTATGCTGGTGATGACTCACAAAGCAGGGCCATAACCAGGGAGTTTCAGACAGCTCCTGAAGGGGTGGTGGGGGGGTATATAATTTTAAGCTCATTTCTGCTTTCTATACAATTAAACTTTAAAATGTTATTTGGAGAACAGCAAAAATAAGTAAAAAATGAGCCCAGCCATTTATCACCTTGGCTTGCTGTAGGTCATTCACCTCAATACTCTACAGACACATACAGTGCATTTGAAAAGTTTTCAGATCCCTTGACTTTTTCCACATTTTGTTACGTTACAGCCTTGTTCAAAATGTATTAAAAAAAAAATCTCATCAATCTACAGACAATAACCCATAATGACAAAGCGAAAAAGGTTTTTAGAAATGTTTGCAAATGTATAAAAAAATGTAAAACAGAAATGCCTTATTTACATGCAGACCAGTCAAAAGTTTGGACACACCGCTAATTCAAGGTTTTCTTTATTTTTACTATGGTCTACATTGTAGAATAATAGTGAAGACATAAACGTAGCTATAATGACCCAAAACACACCTCCAAGCTGTTTAGGGCTATTTGACCAAGAAGGAGAGTGAGGAGTGCTGCATCAATGACTTGGCCTCCACAATCACCTGACCTCAACCCAATTGAGATGGTTTTGGATGAGTTGGACCGCAGAGTGAAGGAAAAGCAGCCAACAAGTGCTCAGCATATGTGGAACTCCTTCAAGACTGTTGTAAAAGCATTCCTCTTGAAGCCTGTTGAGAGAATGCCAAGTGTGTGCAGAGCTGTCATCAAGTTAAAGGATAGCTACTTTGAAGAATAAACTTTTAATATTTTGATTGTATTAACAGTTTTTTTGGTTACATGATTCCATATGTGTTATTTCATAGTTTTGATGTCTTCACTATTATTCTACAATGTAGAAAATAGTAAAAATAAGAAAAACCTTTGAATGAGTAGGTGTGTCCAAAACTTTTGATGGTACTGTAAGTATTTAGACCCTTTGCGATGAGACTCGAAATTGAGCTCAGGTGCATCCTGTTTCCATTGATCATCCTTGAGATGTTTCTACATACTTGATTGGAGTGCACCTGTAGTAAATTAAATTGATTGGACATTATTTGGAAAGGCACACACCTGTCATATAAGGACCCATAGTTGACAATGCATGTCAGAGCAGAACCAAGCCATAGGTCAAAGGAATTGTCCGTAAAACTCCGAGACAGGATTGTGTGAGGCACAGATTCTGGGGAAAGGTTCCAAAACATGTATGCAGCATTGAAGGTCCCCAACAACACAGTGGCCTCCATCATTCTTAAATGTAAGAAGTTTGGAACCACCAAGACTCTTCCTAGAGCTGGCCGCCCGGCCAAACTGAGCAATCGGGGGAAGTGACCAAGAACCGATGGTCACTCTGACGAGGCTCTAGAGTTCCTATGTGGAGTGTC
>NW_019943706.1:86303-99148 GCF_002910315.2 Salvelinus sp. IW2-2015 | reverse complement strand
GGCTCAGACTCACTACGTGGGAAACCCCCATATAACACCACGACTGTTGAAAAGCATTCCTTCTTGAAGCCTGTTGAGAGAATGCCAAGTGTGTGCAGAGCTGTCATCAAGTTAAAGGATAGCTACTTTGAAGAATAGAACTTTTATATTTTAGATTGTATTAACAGTCTTTTTTGGTTACATGATTCCATATGTGTTATTTCATAGTTTTGATGTCTTCATATTAATTCTACAATGTAGAAAATAGTAAAAATGAAGAAAACCTTTGAATGAGTAGGGTGTGTCCAAACTTTTGAGTGGTACTGTAAGTATTTAGACCCTTTGCTATGAGACTCGAATTGAGGTACAGGTGCACCTGTTTCCATTGATTCACTTGAGTATGTTTTAAACTCCTACGTTGCATTGGAGTGCACTTGTAGTAATCATGTAATTGATTGGACATGTATTTTGTGTGATTGGACACATGCACCTTGATTATACATAGGATAAGAGACCTGATTGGCCGTATGATATATAGAACAATGCATGAACGCGAAAAAGCCATATAGGTCAAGGGAATTGTCCGAGAACTCCGAGACAGGATTGTGTCGAGGCACAGATTCTGGGGAAAGGTTCCAAAACATGTCTGCAGCATTGAAGGTCCCCAACAACACAGTTGGCCATCTCAGAGAACTTCACCAGTCACTCTTCTTTATGTAATAAGAGAGTTTGGGAACCTAATGAATTGTACCTAGAGCTGGCCCGACGCCAAACTGGCAAATTTTGTGGAGGTGACCACATAACCCGATGGTCACTTACATTGAGCTCTAGGCTAGAGTTCCTATTGGAATGTTTGCTAGCCATTCTTGTGACAGTATATGTCTCTCACTGCTAGCAAACACGCATAACGGTCGTTTTTTGGCAGATAGAGACCGTGGCCCAGTAGACGGAGCCAGGCTAGAGAACACGAACAAGCCCGGCTATTGCCAAACACCGAATGACTCTCAGACATGAGAACAAGAATTGTCTGGATCGAAACCAAGATTAAATTCTTTGGCCCTGAATGCCCAGTGTCAACGGGAGGAACGAAATTGCACACCATGTACCTACGGTGAAGCATGGTGATGTCAGCAATCATGCTGTGGGGATGATTTTCAGCAGGCAGGGACTGGGAGACTATTCAGGATCGAGGGAAAGATGAACAGAGCAAAGTACAGAGAGATCAGCGTTTGCTACCAGAATGCTCATGACTCGGGTGACAGTTACAACTCTTCAGGAAACGACCCTAAGCACACAGCCAAATACGGAGTAAACCACGGGAGACTTGAGAGCCAGACTCTGAACTAGTTCTTGAGTGGCAGCCAGAGCCCGGACCTTGTGAACCTGCTTAAATGTGGAGGACCTGAAAAAATAGTTGTGTAGCGGGAGATTTTAGGAAAGTTCTGAGAGAAGAAGGGGACAAACCGATCGGTGTAAAAGTAGCGTCACTCACAGGAATGAAGAACTGCGAAGTGGTGTCGAATCATAGGCATTAGGGTCGCTCTCCCAGCAAGTACTGAGTAAAGGTCTGAATACTTATGGGAATGTGATATTTTTCTTACATTTATACATTTGCCAAAAATTCTAAACTGATTTTTGATTTTGTCTCATGGGGTATTGTTGTTGTAGGGGGAAAAATGATTTAATCAATTTTAGAATAAGGCTGCAACAGTAACAAAATTGTGGTCCCGTGTGGCTCAGTTGGTAGAGCATTTTTTATTTTTTTTTATTTTTTTTTATTCACCTTTATTTAACCAGTAGGCTAGTTGAGAACAAGTTCTCATTTGCAACTGCGACCTGGCCAAGATAAAGCATAGCAGTGTGAACAGACAAACACAGAGTTACACATGGAGTAAACAATAAAACAAGTCAATAACATGGTAGAAAAAAAAGAGAATCTATATACAATAGTGTGCAAAAGGCATTGAGGTAGGCAATAAATCGAATAATTACAATTTAGCAGATTAACACTGGAGTATAAATCATCAGATGATCCATGTGCAAGAAAGAGTACTGGTGTGGCAAAAGAGAAGAAAGTAAATAATAAAAGCAGTAATGGGGGGTGAGGTAGGTAAATTGGGTGGTAGTTTACCAGATGGACTATGTACAGCTGCAGCGATCGGTTAGCTGCTCGGATAAGCAGATTATGGCGCTTGCAACGCCAGGGTTGTGGTTCATTCCCCACGGGGGACCAGGATGAATATGTATGAACTTTCCAAATTGTAGGTCGCTCTGGATAAGAGGCCGTCAGCTAAATTACTTAAATGTAAAAAAAAAAAAAAAAAAATGTAAATGGAAAAGTCAAAGGGTCTAAATACTTTCCGTACTGGTACCCGTGTATATAGCCTAGCTATCATTGCTCATTGTGGATTTATTCCTTGTGTTTTCTATTATTGTTATTAGATTTGTTCATTGTATTCTGCATTGCTGGGAAGGACCTGTAAGGAGCATTTCACTGTTAGTCTACACCTGTTTTAATGAGGCATGTGACAAATAAATTAGATTTTGATTTGATCATATGAAATTGTATTTCACACCTATCCAAATAGTTTTTGTGCCTTCCATATATAACATTTAGTGAAAGAAGTCTAGACTAGAATTGGTGAATCTAGATGCTTGCGATGGTTAAACTTGAACTATAGACTGAGAGGACCATGAGACAGATTTCCAGTTGAATAGTGTTTATCAGTCATACGTTGCGTTACATCAGTTGGCAGGGGTTACAAAGGTACAGCAGTTGACAATTACCAAAATACATAATGGAGAATAACAAGATATAGATATTAGACTCAAGGGCAAACATAGGAGTGTAGAGTTGCAGTGTTCTATGCACTAACAAAGGGCTGGAATACGGTCTAGAATACGACCCTTGCATTTAAAAAGATAGTCGATGCCTGTGCAGCAATCTAATAATAAAATACCCACTGAAATATGTCTGTTCAAACTAGATGCTTTTTTGCATGGGCTGCGTCTCAGTCCACCGCTTCTGCATATGGTGGCCTTCCACATCTGCAGTGTTTGTCAGACCAGGAGACATTACAAATTCTGTCTTCTCAAGAAAACATCTGTAGCATCCAAACGATTTGGGCTACAAACTAGTATGACCCTCTATGGAAGATGAGACTCTCACAAAGTGAGAGATATCTGTAGATCTACGATATAGAGAGGACAGACACTTCAAAACAAACTTCCTTTTGATGTATCTTATCGCAGCAAACTGTGAAAACTGTGATAACCTGACTGTCAAGAGGTGTGTAGACTCTGTCACAAGTGACCACGACTCTTCGTGAATATTCATGAATACTGTAAGTTTATGCCAAGTTAGGAAATAAGCTATTCAATATGCCAACTTTAGATGTACAGAATCATAAATGTGCAGATGAATTCTACAAGGTTTTCTAAATGTGAACAATGTAGTAGTTGAATGTTTTTCTGGCTTTTTTCATTAGTCTACAGTTTCATGGAAGTTGACACAGGCTTTATGATGAGATCAATGGGTAAATTGTATCAATCATCATTCTGAAAAGTTTTGTGGCAAATTCATTTTTTTAAACCAGCAGTGTGTCTTGACTCCTTCCTTATCTTAGCTGTCATTGCACTTACTGTATGTTCATCGCTTTACATCCCAGATGGAAACTTTACTGACCCCTGCTGGATGAAGACAGTATTCATCAGTATCCAGCGGGCCAAACAGCCTGTTGGGACCGTTATACAGGGACTAGATTTCACTACAGAAACAGAAAACAGGTCCAGAGCTTAAAGGGTATGTATAGGAGTTCAATGGATGCCCTCTCTATAAAAGGCTAACTTTAAATTTGAATAATGGTCTTCTCATAAAGCTTTAATGAAGATAGGCATAATCTGAATAAGATGGCAGTCAGAACCCAATGAGTTTGCTGGCACCACAGAGATCCTATTAGCCTAAATAGTTCTATATGTAATACTATGGCTGGTACTACGAGAGAGATCAGTAGGCCGGTATAAACATTTACTTGTTATGACATAAAACAGTTGCCAGACAAAGACTCAAAATAAAAGCCTTCTGATCTGGGCGGGAATAATTCAAAATTGGATGCTTCGTTAGCCAAAGCCTGAAGGCTGTGTGACGGGGTTAAGCAGTGCCCTATAGAGTAGGCTACCGAAGCACCTACACACACCAGAGTCATTTCATTCATGTACTGTATATCTCAGTAATATCATGCCCGGGACACATCAGATTACATGTTTGTTATACTTAAATCAAATCAATTTGTAATAGTCACATGTGCCAAGTACAACAGGTGTAGACTTACAGTGAATGCTTACTTACAAGCCCCTAACCAACAATGCAGTTAACAAAAAACTATGGATAAGAATAAGAAATACAAGTAACAAGTTATTAAAGAGCAGCAGTAAAATACAATAGCGAGAACTATACACGGGGGGGGTACCGGAAACAGAGTCAATTTACGGGGGCACCGGTTAGTTGAGGTATATGTACATGTAGGTAGAGTTATTAAAGTGACTATGCATAGATGATAACAACAGAGAGTAGCAGCGGTGTAAAAGGGGGGTCAATGCAATGGTCTGGGTAGCTGTTTGATTAGGTGTTCAGGAGTCTTTTGGCTTGGGAGTAGAAGCTGTTTAGAAGCTCTTGGACCTAGACTTGGCGCTCCGGTACCGCTTGCCGTAAGGTAGCAGAGAGAACAGTCTATGACTAGGGTGGCTGGAGTCTTTGACATTTTTAGGCTCTTCCTCTGACACCGCCTGGTATAGAGTGTCTGGATGGCAGGGAGCTTGGCCCCAGTGATGTATGGGCTGTTCGCACTACCATCTGTAGTGCCTTGTGGGCAGAGGCCGAGCAGTTGCCATACCAGGCAGTGATGCAACCAGTCAGGATGCTCTCGATGGTGCATCTGTAGACCTTTTGAGGATCTGAGGACCCATGCTAAATTTTTCAGTCTCCTGAGAGGGAATAGGTTTTGTCGTGCCCTTTTCACAACTGTCTTGGTGTGCTTGGACCATGTTAGTTTGTTGGTGATGTGGACACAAGGAACTTGAAGCTCTCAACCTGCTCCACTGCAGCTCGTTGATGAGAATGGGGGTGTACTCGGTCTCTTTTTCCTGTAGTCTACATCATCTCCTTTGTCTTGATCACGTTGAGGGAGAGGTTGTTGTCCTGGCACCACGTGGCCAGGTCCTCTGACCTCTCCCTATAGGCTGTCTCGTCATTTTCGGTGATCAGGCCACCACTGTTGTGTCATCTGCAAATGTAATGATGCTGTTGGAGTCGTGAGGGAGAGCTTTGTATGCGTCTCTGTGTGTGAAGTAAAGATATTCCAGAGTTTGTTTTCCTCTGGTTGCACATTTAACATGCTGATAGAAATTTGGAAAAACGGTATAAGTTTCCCTGCATTAAAGTCCCCAGCTGTCACGATTCTCTAAAGTAGAACCCAGAAGCAGACCAGGAACAAGGAGAGTAAGATGAAGGTGAGTATTTATTTACAAGTGTAAATGTAGTGATAGAAAAATCCAAGTAGCGGAGCGGGCAGCGGAGGTGAGTTGATGGAATTGAGTAAGCAGATCCAAGGAAGTAACTGAAGTCACCGACGACCAGGTAGGGATGGGATTGAGTGTTCCGGGTGAATGACTGTAAACAGAAAACGGAGGTAAGTTCAAGGCAAGCAAGACGTACAAAACAACAAAACAAACTCTATCAAACTGGAGCTGATACGCTGGCACAACATACTGTTCATGGCTAACGATCCGGCAGGGAATGGATGTCAGGTCAGAGCTTATGAAGTGGAGGGGTGTGATCAGGACCAGGTTGTGCAGATAGCTGATGGGATACAGGTGCGGGTAATCAGAGATCTCCCAACTAGCTACGTCGCCCGGCAACCAGACAGGGTGCGTTCCAGGACACCGGAAAAACACTCCAGGACAGAACACAGGCAAAAACAGACTCAGGAAGCGGGATTCGTGACACAGCTACTAGGAGAGCCCGCCTCTGGGTGATAGTTTTCTTGTTTGCTTATGGTGGAATACAGCTCATTCAATGCTGTCTTAGTACAGCCTCTGACTGTGGTGGTATGTAAACAGCTACGAAAAATACAGATGAAAACTCTCTAGGTAGGTGTGTGGTCTTCAGCTTATCATGAAGATATTCTACCTCAGGTGAACAATAGCTCGAGACTTAGATATCGTGCACCAGCTGTTATTTACAAAATACATAGTCCGCTGCCTCTTGTCTTATCAGACGCCAGCTGTTCTATCCTGCCGGTACAGCATATAACCAGCCAGCTGTATGTTGATAGAGTCGTCGTTCAGCCACGACTCCGTGAAGCATTAGATATTACTTTTGAATGTCCAGTTGGTAGTTTAATCTTCCGCGTAGGTCATCTATTTTATTCTCCAAAGATTTCACGTTTGCTAGCAGAATGAAAGGAAGTGTTGTTTTTTTCCGATCGCCTACGAATTTCAGAAGGCAGCCCGCCCTTTATCCCCTTTTTCTCTGCCTCCTCTTCACGCAAATCACGGGGTCTGTTCCGAGAAAGCAGTATGTCATTCGCGTCGGGCTCTGTCAGACTCGTTAAGGGCATGCTGTCCGGTCCTCTGGCAGTCTCTATGGGGGTACCACAGGGTTCAATTCTTGGCCGACTCTTTTCTCTGTATATATTTATTTATTTATTTATTTTATTTTACCGTTATTTTACCAGGTAAGTTGACTGAGAAACACGTTCTCAATTTGCAGCAACGACATGGGGAATAGTTACAGGGGAGAGGAGGGGGATGAATGAGCCAATTTATAACTGGGGATTATTAGGTGACCATGATGGTTTTGAGGGCCGATTGGGAATTTAGGCCAGGACACCGGGGTTAACACACCCTACTCTTACGATAAGTGCCAATGGGATCCTTTAATGACCTCAGAGAGTCAGGACACCCGTTTAACGGTCCATCCGAAAGACGGCACCCTACACAGGGCAGTGTCCCCAATCACTGCCCGTGGGCATGGGGATATTTTTTAGACGCAGAGGAAAGAGTGCCTCCTACTGTTCCTCAACACGACTTTTCCAGCAGCATCCTGGTCTCCCATCCAGGGACTGCAGGTCAGGACGCGACCTGCCTTAGCTTCAGAGAATGGTTGTCCTTCTGGAAAGTTCTCTCATCTCTGCATCACTCCACCAATCAGGCCTTTATGGTAGAGTGGCCAGACGGAAGCCACTGCTCAGTAAAAGGCACGACAACCCACTTAGTTTGCCAAAAGGCACCGAAAGGACTCTCAGACCATGAGAAACAAGAATCTCTTGTCTGATGAAACCAAGATTAAATTCTTTGGCCTGAATGCCAAGTGTCACGTCTGGAGGAAAYTTGCACCATCCCTACGGTGAAGCATGGTGATGTCAGCATCATGCTGTGGGGATGATTTTCAGYRGCAGGGACTGGGAGACTATTCAGGATCGAGGGAAAGATGAACAGAGCAAAGTACAGAGAGATCCTTGACGTAAACCTGCTCCAGAATGCTCATGACCTCAGACTCGGGYGACAGTTCATCTTCCAACAGGACAACGACCCYAAGCACACAGCCAAGACAACACAGGAGTGACTTCGGAACAAGACTCTGAATGTTCTTGAGTGGCCCAGCCAGAGCCCGGACTTGAACCTGCTCAAATCTCTGTAGAGACCTGAAAAATAGTTGTGTAGCGACGCTTGARAGGATCTGCAGAGAAGAAGGGGACAAACTCCCCAAATACAGGTGTAACAACCTTGTAGCGTCATACCCAAGAAGACTCAAGKCTGTAATCACTGCAAAAGGTGCTTCAGCAAAGTMCYGAGTAAAAGGTCTGAATACTTATGGGAATGTGATATTTTCTTACATTTTATACATTTGCCAAAAATTCTAAACCTGATTTTTGATTTGTCATCATGGGGTATTTGTGTGTAGGGGGAAAAACGATTTAATCAATTTTAGAATAAGGCTGCAACGTAACAAAATGTGGAGAGAGTCAAGGGGTCTAAATACTTTCCGTACTGGTACCCGTGTATATAGCCTAGCTATCATTGCTCATTGTGGATTTATTCCTTGTGTTTTCTATTATTGTTATTAGATTTTTCATTGTATTCTGCATTGCTGGGAAGGACCTGTAAGGAAGCATTTCACTGTTAGTCTACACCTGTTTTATGAAGCAT
Organism: Salvelinus sp. IW2-2015; assembly: GCF_002910315.2. Lineage (NCBI taxonomy): Eukaryota > Metazoa > Chordata > Actinopteri > Salmoniformes > Salmonidae > Salvelinus > Salvelinus sp. IW2-2015. The sequence goes on along the minus strand of NW_019943706.1, from coordinate 90,961 downwards.
GTGACAAATAAAATTAGATTTTGATTTGATCATATGAAATTGTATTTCACACCTATCCAAATAGTATTTTGTGCCTGTCCATATGCAACATAACATTTAGTGAAAGAAGTCTAGACTAGRWATTGGTGAATCTAGATGCTTGCGATGGTTAAACTTGAACTATAGACTGAGAGGGCCATGAGACAGATTTCCAGTTGAATAGTGTTTATCAGTCATACGTTGCGTTACATCAGTTGGCAGGGGTTACAAAGGTACAGCAGTTGACAATTACCACAAAATACATAATGGAGAATAACAAGATCATAGATATTAGACTCAAGGCAAACATAGGAGTTAGCAGTTGCAGTGTTATCATGCACTAACAAAGGGCTGGAATACGGTCTAGAATACGACCCTTGCATTTAAAAAGATAGTCGATGCCTGTGCAGCAATCTAATAATAAAATACCCACTGAAATATGTCTGTTCAAACTAGATGCTTTTTTTGCATGGGCTGCGTCTCAGTCCACCGCTTCTGCATATGGTGGCCTTCCACATCTGCAGTGTTTGTCAGACCAGGAGACATTACCAAATTCTGTCTTCTCAAGAAAACATCTGTAGCATCCAAACGATTTGGGCTACAAACTAGTATGACCCCTCTATGGAAAGATGAGACTCTCACAAAWGTGAGAGATATACTGTAGATCTACGATATAGAGAGGACAGACACTTCAAAACAAACTTCCTTTTGATGTATCTTATCGCAGCAAACTGTGAAAACTGTGATAACCTGACTGTCAAGAGGTGTGTAGACTCTGTCACAAGTGACCACGACTCTTCGTGAATATTCATGAATACTGTARGTTATGCCAAGTTAGGAAATAAGCTATCAATATGCCAAAACTTTAGATGTACAGAATCATAAATATGCAGATGAATTCTACAAGGTTCTCTAAATGTGAACATGTAGTAGTTGAATGTTTTCTGGCTTTTTTCATTAGTCTACAGTTTCATGGAAGTTGACAACGGCTTTATGATGAGATCAATGGGTAAATTGTATCAATCATCATTCTGAAAAGTGTTTGTGCAAATTCATTTTTTTAAACCAGCAGTGTGTCCTTGACTCCTTCCTTATCTTAGCTGTACATTGCACTTACTGTATGTTCATCGCTTTACATCCCAGATGGAACTTTACTGACCCCTGCTGGATGAAGACAGTATTCATCAGTATCCAGCGGGCCAAACAGCCTGTTGGGACCGTTATACAGGGACTAGATTTCACTACAGAAACAGAAACAGGTCCAGAGCTTAAAGGGTATGTATAGGAGTTCAATGGATGCCCTCTCTATAAAAGGCTAACTTTAAATTTGAATAATGGTCTTCTCTATAAAGCTTTAATGAAGATAGGCATAATCTGAATAAGATGGCAGTCAGAACCCAATGAGTTTGCTGGCACCACAGAGATCCTATTAGCCTAAATAGTTCTATATGTAATACTATGGCTGGTACTACGAGAGAGATCAGTATTGTGTGGCCTCGTATAAACATTTACTTGTTATGACATAAAACAGTTGCACAGACAAAGACTCAAAATAAAAGCCTTCTGATCTGGGCGGGAATAATTCAAAATTGGATGCTTCGTTAGCCAAAGCCTGAAGGCTGTGTGACGGGGTTAAGCAGTGCCCTATAGAGTAGGCTACCGAAGCACCTACACACACCAGAGTCATTTCATTCATGTACTGTATATCTCAGTAATATCATGCCGGGACACATCAGATTACATGTTTGTTATACTTAAATCAAATCAATTTGTAATAGTCACATGTGCCAAGTACAACAGGTGTAGACTTACAGTGAAATGCTTACTTACAAGCCCCTAACCAACAATGCAGTTAACAAAAAAACTATGGATAAGAATAAGAAATACAAGTAACAAGTTATTAAAGAGCAGCAGTAAAATAACAATAGCGAGACTATACACGGGGGGGTACCGGAAACAGAGTCAATTTACGGGGGCACCGGTTAGTTGAGGTAATATGTACATGTAGGTAGAGTTATTAAAGTGACTATGCATAGATGATAACAACAGAGAGTAGCAGCGGTGTAAAAAGGGGGGTCAATGCAAATGGTCTGGGTAGCTGTTTGATTAGGTGTTCAGGAGTCTTTTGGCTTGGGAGTAGAAGCTGTTTAGAAGCCTCTTGGACCTAGACTTGGCGCTCCGGTACCGCTTGCCGTAAGGTAGCAGAGAGAACAGTCTATGACTAGGGTGGCTGGAGTCTTTGACAATTTTTAGGGCCTTCCTCTGACACCGCCTGGTATAGAGGTCCTGGATGGCAGGGAGCTTGGCCCCAGTGATGTACTGGGCTGTTCGCACTACCATCTGTAGTGCCTTGTGGGCAGAGGCCGAGCAGTTGCCATACCAGGCAGTGATGCAACCAGTCAGGATGCTCTCGATGGTGCATCTGTAGAACCTTTTGAGGATCTGAGGACCCATGCTAAATCTTTTCAGTCTCCTGAGAGGGAATAGGTTTTGTCGTGCCCTTTTCACAACTGTCTTGGTGTGCTTGGACCATGTTAGTTTGTTGGTGATGTGGACACCAAGGAACTTGAAGCTCTCAACCTGCTCCACTGCAGCCTCGTTGATGAGAATGGGGGTGTACTCGGTCCTCTTTTTCCTGTAGTCTACAATCATCTCCTTTGTCTTGATCACGTTGAGGGAGAGGTTGTTGTCCTGGCACCACGTGGCCAGGTCTCTGACCTCCTCCCTATAGGCTGTCTCGTCATTTTCGGTGATCAGGCCACCACTGTTGTGTCATCTGCAAATGTAATGATGCTGTTGGAGTCGTGAGGGAGAGCTTTGTATGCGTCTCTGTGTGTGAAGTAAAGATATTCCAGAGTTTGTTTTCCTCTGGTTGCACATTTAACATGCTGATAGAAATTTGGAAAAACGGATATAAGTTTCCCTGCATTAAAGTCCCCAGCCTGTCACGATTCTCTAAAGTAGAACCCAGAAGCAGACCAGGACAAGGAGAGTAAGATGAAGGTGAGTATTTATTTACAAGTGTAAATGTAGTGATAGAAAAATCCAAGTAGCGGAGCGGGCAGCGGAGGTGAGTTGATGGAATTGAGTAAGCAGATCCAAGGAAGTAACTGAAGTCACCGACGACCAGGTAGGGATGGGATGAGTGTTCCGGGTGAATGACTGTAAACAGAAAAAACGGAGGTAAGTTCAAGGCAAGCAAGACGTACAAAACAACAAAACAAACTCTATCAAACTGGAGGCTGATACGCTGGCACAACATACTGTTCATGGCTAACGATCCGGCAGGGAATGGATGTCAGGTCAGAGCTTATGAAGTGGAGGGGTGATGATCAGGACCAGGTGTGCAGATAGCTGATGGGATACAGGTGCGGGTAATCAGAGATCTCCCAACTAGCTACGTCGCCCGGCAACCAGACAGGGTGCGTTCCAGGACACCGGAAAAACACTCCAGGACAGAACACAGGCAAAAACAGACTCAGGAAGCGGGATTCGTGACACAGCTACTAGGAGAGCCGCCTCTGGGTGATAGTTTTCTTGTTTGCTTATGGTGGAATACAGCTCATTCAATGCTGTCTTAGTASCAGCCTCTGACTGTGGTGGTATGTAAACAGCTACGAAAAATACAGATGAAAACTCTCTAGGTAGGTAGTGTGGTCTTCAGCTTATCATGAGATATTCTACCTCAGGTGAACAATAGCTCGAGACTTAGATATCGTGCACCAGCTGTTATTTACAAAAATACATAGTCCGCTGCCTCTTGTCTTATCAGACGCCRCTGTTCTATCCTGCCGGTACAGCATATAACCAGCCAGCTGTATGTTGATAGAGTCGTCGTTCAGCCACGACTCCGTGAAGCATTAGATATTACAGTTTTGAATGTCCAGTTGGTAGTTTAATCTTCCGCGTAGGTCATCTATTTTATTCTCCAAAGATTTCACGTTTGCTAGCAGAATGAAAGGAAGTGTTGTTTTTTTCCGATCGCCTACGAATTCTCAGAAGGCAGCCCGCCCTTTATCCCCTTTTTCTCTGCCTCCTCTTCACGCAAATCACGGGGATCTGTTCCCGAGAAAGCAGTATGTCATTCGCGTCGGGCTCGTCAGACTCGTTAAAGCTTCTTGAAGCTAAGCAGGGTCGGTCCTGGTCAGTCCCTGGATGGGAGACCAGATGCTGCTGGAGTGTTTTGGAGGAACAGTAGGAGGCACTCTTTCCTCTGGTCTAAAAAATATCCAATGCCCCAGGGCAGTGATTGGGGACACTGCCCTGTGTAGGGTGCCGTCTTTCGGATGGACGTTAAACGGGTGTCCTGACTCTCTGAGGTCATTAAAGATCCCATGGCACTTATCGTAAGGTAGGGGTGTTAACCCCGGGTCCTGGCTAAATTCCCAATCTGGCCCTAAACCATCATGGTCACCTAATAATCCCCAGTTTATAATTGGCTCATTCATCCCCCTCCTCTCCCCTGTAACTATTCCCCAGGTCGTTGCTGCAAATGAGAACGTGTTCTCAGTCAACTTACCTGGTAAATAACGGTAAAATAAAATAAATAAATAAATAAATTATACAGAGAAAAGAGTCGGCCAAGAATTGAACCCTGTGGTACCCCCATAGAGACTGCCAGAGGACCGGACAGCAATGCC
>NW_019943706.1:74891-86278 GCF_002910315.2 Salvelinus sp. IW2-2015 | reverse complement strand
GGCAATTAATCGAATAATTACAATTAGCAGATTAACACTGGAGTGATAAATCATCAGATGATCATTGTGCAAGTAGAGATACTGGTGTGCAAAAGAGCAGAAAAGTAAATAAATAAAAGCAGTATGGGGGGTGAGGTAGGTAAATGGGTGGGTATATACCGATGGACTATGTACACTGCAGCGATCGGTTAGCTGCTTGGATAGCAGATGTTTAAAGTTGTGAGGAGATAAAAGTCTCCAACTTCAGAGATTTTTGCAATGCTTCCAGTCGCAGGCAGCAGAGAACTGGAAGGAATGGCTGCCAAAGAAGATGTTGGCTTTGGGGTGACCAGTGAGATAATACCTGCTGGAGCGCGTGCTACGGGTGGGTGTTGTTATCATGACCAGTGAACTGAGATAAGGCGGCGCTTTACCTAGCATAGACTATAGATGACCTGGAGCCAGTGGGTTCTGGCGATGAATATGTAGCGAGGCCAGCCGACTAGAGCATATAGGTCGCAGTGGTGGGTGTATAAGGCGCTTGGTAACAAAACTGATGGCACTGTGATAAACTGCATCCAGTTTGCTGAGTAGAGTATTGGAAACTATTTTGTAGATGACATCGCCGAAGTCGAGATCGGTAGGATAGTCAGTTACTAGGGTAAGTTTGGCGGCGTGAGTGAAGGAGGCTTTGTTGCGAAATAGAAAGCCGACTCTAGATTTGATTTTGGATTGGAGATGTTTGATATGAGTCTGGAAGGAGAGTTTGCAGTCTAGCAGACACCTAGGTACTTATAGATGTCCACATATTCTAGGTCGAACCGTCCAGGGTGGTGATGCTAGTCGGCGTGCGGGTGCAGGCAGCGAACGGTTGAAAAGCATGCATTTTGGTTTTACTAGCGTTTAAGAGCAGTTGGAGCCACGGAAGGAGTGTTGTATGGCATTGAAGCTCGTTTGGAGTTAGATAGCACAGTGCCAAGGAAGGGCCAGAAGTATACAGAATGGTGTCGTCTGCGTAGAGGTGGATCAGGGAATCGCCCGCAGCAAGAGCAACATCATTATATATACAAGAAAAAGAGTCGGCCCAAGAATTGAACCCTGTGGTACCCCATAGAGACTGCCAGAGCTACCTCCTCATGCCTTTTGCACACATTGTATATAGATTCTCTTTTTTTCTACCATGTTATTGACTTGTTTATTGTTTACTCCATGTGTAACTCTGTGTTGTTGTCTGTTCACACTGCTATGCTTTATCTTGGCCAGGTCGCAGTTGCAAATGAGAACTTGTTCTCAACTAGCCTACCTGGTTAAATAAAGGTGAAATAAAAAAAWWAAAAATAAAAAAAGGAAAAGAAAGATTCTGCCAGTGCGTGGTGAGTAATCACAGTCCTGATGTCCAGAAGTTATTTTCGGTCATAAGAGACGGTAGCGGCAACATTATGTACAAAATTTGTAAAAAATTAAGTTACAAAAACCGCAAATAAACTAACTAAAAACACAATCGGTTGGGGACACGTAAAACGTCAGCCTTCTTMTCTGGCGCCATTTTTTCTTGACCGTTTGGTCTAGCGCTGTTCACATAATCCATGCATCCATGCACTTTATCCCATGGTCATTTTGTAACTGTTGTTCGCAGTTAACAATTACTTTGATTCATTTMTGGTAGTTTACTTTATGTTACAGACAATATTATTTGTCATTTTGAATGTGTTGTTTTTTGATTGATTAACCTTTTTGGTTTGTCTCTGTAGGAGGGGCTAAGGCAACATAAAAGTTGTGTTCCCCTGCTCAGATGTTGCATGCATCAATGGTTGCCTTCCACGTCATCAACTGTCCATTCATTTCTATAACATATGGGTCGTGTTTCTCTGCTCAGATGTTGCTGATGCATTCTAGATCTTATATATCCTGGACAGGTATTTTATGTATCAGCTAACCACATCATATGCTATTATAATTTATTCACTTTTATTTAATCAGGGGAGCCCAATTGAGACCAGGGTCTCATTTTCAATGGTGCCCTGAGGACATAAAATAAAAGATAAAATACAAGATAGAGTAACAAGATATAATAACAAGCACATTACATTAGATCATCACAGGCATCATAAACAAATTATTAAATCAATTGTATACCTCRGAGAACTCATCACCAGGGTTTTAAAATGCTCCAGTGGCACCAGGGAATCCAAATATAATGGATTTTGTAAGTGCTGAAAAAAATGTGGAGCTTGGAAACTTAAAGCGGATTTACCTAATTTCGTGGAGACCTGAGGAATCTGAAGAGTTAACCAACTCTGTGAACAGGTTTGGTATCTCATTCTTTCATACGTTAGCAACGAAGTTAGGTTGGTTGGAAGCTTGTGTAGTAGGGCTTTGTAAACAAGAAGGAAGTCATTAACTGATCTACTTGAGAACCAGCCAACCTTTTGATACAGGATGCAGTGGTGAGTATTAAAACTGTCACCAGTGATAAAACGAATGGCGCTATGGTAGACTCCATCCAAAGGTTTAAGAGTAGTGGTTGCTGCAATCTGGTAAATGGTGTCATCATAATCAAGAACTGGCAGTAAAGTCAACTGTACAATCTGCTTCCTGCTATTTAGGGAGAGGCAAGATCTATTTCTAAAAAGCCCACTTTAAATCTTAGCTTTTTAACTAGCTCATCCATATGTTAAACATTAAGTCTTTGTCAATCAGATGCCCAGATATTTGTAGGCGGGAAGCCAATCAATGGCAGAATCATCCAATGAATAAATATCTAGTCCATCTGGAACATTCTGGCGAGAACTAGAGAACAACATGTATTTAGTCATGGTCGCTGTCACGTTCTGACCATAGTTCTTGTGTGTTTTACTTGTTTTAGTGTTGGTCAGGACGTGAGCTGGGTGGGCATTCTATGTTGTGTGTCTAGTTTGTCTGTTTCTATGTTTGGCCTAATATGGTTCTCAATCAGAGGCAGGTGTTTTGTGTTGTCTCTGATTGGGAATCATATTTAGGTGGCTTGTTTTGTGTTGGGATTTTGTGGGTGGTTGTTTCCTGTCTTTGTGTTCATTTCACCAGAGAGGACTGTTTCGGTTTTGCCACGTTTATTATTTTTGTATTTGTATAGTGTTCACATTTATCGTCTGTCATTAAACATGTTGAGCACGAACTACGCTGCGTACATTTACATACATTTTACATTTAAGTCATTTTAGCAGACGCTCTTATCCAGAGCGATTACAAATGGAAAGTTCATAATATTATCCTGGTCCCCCCGTGGGGAATGAACCCACAAACCTGGCGTTGGCAAAGCGCCATGGCTCTAAGCCAACTGAGCCACCACTTCTAACCCAGCCATTGGGTCCGTGTTCCTCTGCTCAGACGTTGCTGATGCATGCCAGATCTTACATGCCTGGATAGGGTTATTTTACATATCAGCAACCCCACATAAGGTGTGTGTTCCCCTGCTCAGATGGTGCATGCATCAACCAAGGTTGCCACGTCGTCATCAATTGTGCTGTCATTGCGACTGTAACGTGCAGCCCTTCCTCCTCTCGTCTGAAGAGGAGGTGAGCAGGGATCGGACCAAGACGCAGCGTAGTTCGTGCCTCAACATGTTTAATGACAGACGATAAATGTGAAGCACTTATACAAATACAAAATAATAAACGTGGCAAAACCAGAAACAAGTCCCCTCTCTGGTGAAACTGACACAAAGAACAGGAAACAACCACCCACAAAAATCCTCCAACACAGAAACAAGCCACCTAAATATGATTCCCAATCAGAGAACAACACAAAACACCTGCTCTGAATTGAGAAACCATATTAGGCCAAACATAGAAACAGACAAACTAGACAACAACATAGAATGCCCACCGCTCACGTCCTGACCAACACTAAAACAAGTAAACACACAAGAACTATTGGTCAGAACGTGACAGCGACATGACTAACATGCTGTTGTCTCTAGTTCCGCCAGAATGTTCAGATGCCAGATATTTGTCAGGAGAGTCATCATGAGTGCATCCAATAAAAATATCTAGTCCATCTGGAACATTCTGGCGAGAACTAGAGAACAACATGTATTTAGTCATGGTCGCTGTCACGTTCTGACCATAGTTCTTGTGTGTTTACTTGTTTTAGTGTTGGTCAGGACGTGAGCTGGGTGGGCATTCTATGTTGTGTGTCTAGTTTGTCTGTTTCTATGTTTGGCCTAATATGGTTCTCAATCAGAGGCAGGTGTTTTGTGTTGTCTCTGATTGGGAATCATATTTAGGTGGCTTGTTTTGTGTTGGGATTTTGTGGGTGGTTGTTTCCTGTCTTTGTGTTCATTTCACCAGAGAGGACTGTTTTCGGTTTGCCACGTTTATTATTTTTGTATTTGTATAGTGTTCACATTTATCGTCTGTCATTAAACATGTTGAGCACGAACTACGCTGCGTCTTGGTCCGATCCCTGCTACACCTCCTCTTCAGACGAAGAGGAGGAAGGCTGCCGTTACAGTCGCATGACAGCACAATTGATGACGACGTGGCAACCATTGGTTGATGCATGCACCATCTGAGCAGGGGAACACAACCTTTATGTGGTTTGCTGATATGTAAAATACCTATCCAGGCATTGTAAGATCTGGCATGCATCAGCAACGTCTGAGCAGAGGAACACGACCAATGGCTGGGTTAGAAGTGTGGCTCATTGGTAGAGCATGGCGCTTGCAACGCCAGGGTTGTGGGTTCATTCCCCACGGGGGACCAGGAGAATATGTATGAACTTTCCAATTTGTAAGTCGCTCTGGATAAGAGCGTCTGCTAAATGACTTAAATGTAAAATGTATGTAAATGTAACTCCTCCCAGGCAGACCATGGTGAACATTTGACTCAAGGTATTTAGCTTTTAGGGCCCAACCTAAATTTTCTTCACCAGATTCTGGAAATGCACAAGCTTTTTGTAAAATAACCCAATTGTGACTCTATATTGCTGCCTCCACTTTAATACTTTTAAGCCTCCAACCGCTGGGCCAACCCTACAGGCAGTACCAAAGGTAGTAGGACTGAAAAACTAAAATACAATAGAGAAATTCAAAATAAAATGTCATACTGAAGAAGTGCCTGTGGGCTATCAAAAATGGTGAGTTCTGTGCTTTGTGAGTTTGAGTGTTAAATTCTGATGTATCAGAAGTAGATTACTGAGATGGAGCCAAAGATAAAAGGTATAGCTCAGTATTTAACATGACGTCACGGAATGAGTTTACCCAAAATTTGCAGCCTTGTGGTACTGCAACTTCCTGAGGTAACTTTGACACTTTGGCTATGAATACATTATCTGTGGCTATGAGCTGCCCTTCTGTATGACCAGGCCTTATTTCCTGTATAGAAGAGGGAGAGAGACAGAGAGCGTTCATGTTGAACGTGAAACCACATCAGACTGGGTTGTGGTCTGGAGGACCCTGAACTATGAACCTGGTTTAACGTGAGAGTCTGTGAGGTCTTGGTCAGTTCCCATCAATCCATCTCTGCAGCACATCTCAATTCTATCAATTTCTTTGATACAAATGTATGATCGTTTTTTTATACAGAATTAATTCTGAAATACTGAATTTGGAAACAAAAGGCGCAATGCTAGCTCACTATTAAACATTACTAGTTTTAAAAGACTGACATTTTAGCCTTAATGGCCTTCTTCAGAAATATTGAATTTGACCATTGAAAATGTGGTGCATTATGTCCCTGCATCCAATATTTGTATCATTAATAGCCTGTTTTCCATCAAGGACAACAGGATAGTAGTGAATCTTGGTCCCAAAAAGGCCTTAGAGAAGCTGACATACATGCACATTGTAGTGACTATAAGTTTTAGGTTAAATTAGTCCATATAATGCAATAGTTGCTATCTGCCACTGTTGGGGGAATGTACACAAAACAGAAGCAGGAAGAGAGTTAAAGACACTGAGGTCTGTGAACATAAGGAGTAGAGTAATATCTCGCTGTTGACTTTTTTTCTGACACACACATCAGTACATAGATACCTGTCTCACATACACACAGAGTCAAACCCTCACATGGCTCTCCATCTCGCCCGCCTCATCCTCCTCCTCTTCCTCATCTTCCCCAGACTCTCAGCAGGTATGTGTAATCTCCTACAAACAACAATACTACAGTTTACTATAGAAAACTATATTACTTACTATAGAATTCTATAGTAACTATAGTATACTGTAGAATTCTACACCACACTGTAGTATACTTTGATTGTGTAGTGCTTACTTACGTATTTTGTAGTATACTGGAGAATACTATATGATATATTGTAGTATCCCCTTCGATCGTGTAGTGCTTACAATAGAATTTTGTCATATACTGGAGAATTCTATTCTTCTTCTAGTATTCCTCAATCACGTAGTACTTATTTTAGAATTTTTAGATGGATTGGACTGCTAGCTAGTTTTACTGCTGTTTTGATTTGAACGTGCTGTCCTTGGGAGCTCATGCCGGGGATTTCCACTGAGGTTCCGACTTGATCATGTAGCGCTTACTGTAGAATTTTGCAGTATACTGTAGAATACTATACTGAACACTTGTGCGTCAGATATTATCTGACTACTTAAAAAACAAAACAACCACAAATGTGATACAATGTATTTAGAAATGTGGTTGAGAATAACACAAAAAAAGTTGTAAATTTATTTCCATTTGTGATCCTAGTTCAAACCTACAAATATATTACACATTTACAGCTTACCCACATGAAAAAATACTAAAGTATAATATGGTATAAATACTGTAGTATTACTATAGTTATATACTATAGTACTCGGACTAGAGTTTTTGCAGACATGACTGTAGTATACTATAGTATTCACTGTAGTGTTTTTGCTGACATGGCTGTAGTGATTTGGACTTCAGGAAACAGCAGAGGAGCACCCCCCTATCCACATCGAAGGGACAGCAGTGGAGAAGGTGGAAAGTTTTAAGTTCCTAGGCGTACACATCACAGACAAACTGAAATGATCCACCCACACAGACAGTGTGGTGAAGAAGGCCAACAGCGCCTCTTCAACCTCAGGAGGCGGAAGAAATTCACATTGAGATGCAAACATGAGTCACTGAGCCACTTTGTAACCTGGACCATTACAGTAGTGAGTTCTTGTGCAGCTTGTTGTTTGCTCTATGCATGTACATAAATCACTGTATCATCTGCATACATTTGAACTTCAGACCCAGTACAAACAGAAGGCAGATCATTCATGTACAGGCTGAACAGGAGGGGCCCCAGTATTGACCCTTGGGGCACACCCACATCATAGCTAAGAGTGGGCTACAGCTCATTGCTCACTCTGACACACTGAGTTCTGCCTTCAAAGTACGATTTCATCCATCTCAAATCATCGGGGAAAGTTGAACTTGGACAATTTTGTGATGAGAATCTCATGGTTAACAGTATCAAAAGCCTTCCCTAGGTCCAGAAACACAGCCCAACAATGCCCCTTTGTCCATCTTGGACTTCACATTTTCCAGAAGAAGCAGTTGGCTGTTTCTGTGGAGGTTTTGCTCTGAAGCCAAACTGCATGGAGTGTAATGTGAAGGGGCTGATGTTGAGGTGGGCAATCAGTTGTTCTGCTACACACTTTTCAACAACCTTCGACACCACAGGTAGTATACAAATGGGCCTGTAGTTACTCACTTCAGCAGGGTCACCCGATTTAAAGATGGCCGTTATTATGGCCGACTTCCAGACCCTTGGAAACACCCCCGGACCAATAGATGTTTTGTGACCTTAGTAATGGGGCCAATGGAGTGACTCTGTAGTTTTTAAGAAAGGTAGATTCCAGCCCAAACACATCTTTGGCTTTAGAGTTCTTTAGTGAGCTAATCACCTATTCACCACTGACTCAGAAACCTCCCTTATGATGAAGACAGGTTGAGTGTCATTAACTAGCACTGAGCCCAAGATACCAGTGGAGGGTTCTGTGTCAGTACCCTGACAGAGTCAACAAAGTAGGAATTGAAGGCTTTGCTATTTCGACTGCATCCTTTGTTAGATTGTCATTCACCATGATTCCTAGTCTTTTTGCAGTGTTACTATGGTCTTTCCCTGTTATCTTTTTTAGATTCTCCCAGATCAATTTAGAATTTCCCTTTGCTTCACCAATTATGTTAATAAAAAAGTTTGCCTTTGATTTCTTTCAACACCTTATTGTCAACATAGTAAACCTATGTCTTGTCCTGCTCTAATTGGACTTTAGGGATGTTTTTAGAGCACGATCCCGTTCTTTCATCAGTTTCCAGATTTCTCCATTTAGCCAAGGAAGAGCGCTCTTTTGGCCAGGATGCACTCTTTCAGTTTCAATGACTCAATATTTTTCAATACAATCAAACTAACAAGGGCAATGATCACAAGTCAGTCTTAACGTGGCTAATGGGCTAGCTTATCTAATTATGTAGATATTTATTTAGCAAGCTACAAACACGGAGCCTAACGTTAGCTAGCTGCTGGAAGGATTTCATGTCATTGATTGGAGGAGTGAGTGAGTGAATGACCGACTTTTTCCCCTTCATCGCTTTTCGGTGGCTACAGCCAGACATACTGGTGTCATTTGGTTAGCTGGCAAGAAATGTGTATCTCTTTGCTAACTAGCTAGCTATGCTGAACATGATCGACTGTTATCCACAGATAGAATATCTCTTAGTTGTCAATCAAATACATCTGGCATCGATCAAATAAGCGGACAGGCAGGCAAGTTCCAACTTTGTCAAAACGTGGGTTGGGAGAAGCATGCATTGGCAGGCAAGCTGCAGTAGCAGGTTACTATTCCCCATTGTTTATCAGTGCATTTTTGACGGCCAAATAGCTGAAAAAGCTTGAGGTTATCTAATGTTCCCTCGTTAGGTTTTTGCTCATCCGCTCTGGCTAGCGTTAGTTGTCGATCTTGTTGTTGTTGATGTGCATAGGAACTGAGGGCGAGAGGGCCTACTTTTTCACGGTTGTTTGATCAATAGGACAGCGAAGTTCCCAAATGTATGAGGACTCCCGTGGTATTTACATATTTCCAGAAATCCATTCAGGTGTATTGTGTGCTTTTTGCCAATGCGTTCTAATGATCTAAAGTCACGCTGTTACTACTGCCTGTAAATACACAGTTCAAACTGAATGATTGGCGGACCCGTGTGGCAAATGGCTTTATTTGCATATAGGCCTACTGTAGCTCTGAATAACTATGGTGCACCGGTCTGCGTAGACTCCCGGTCCAAGATGAGCATGTGTTTTTATTAGGTTTATTTTACTGCAGTGTATATTAATTGTCCAAACGCACGGCCGCTTTCCCACTTTACATTCCTATAGAATTTCACAAATGCTTTACTATACTTCATTCCCAAACATTCTATGAATTATGAAAAAGAGAAAATTACCATATTTATAGTGCTCGCTTGTCCAAATATTTTTTTGAAGGTGTCATTCTTCCTGGGGTGTATACTGTATGTAGCAGGAGTAGTTTTCACTGCATGTATTTGTATGAAGTTCGTCAAAATAATAGATTCTCTTCTAAAGGAATAAATTCCAAGATGTTTATCTCTATTCAAGGCTCTTATGCATTCTTACGCCCTCTCCGGCATAAGATGTTTTGTCTGGGTTCAAGTTCACAGTTGCCACCATATTTGGGTCCCTTTCCATTATGGTACGTAGAAAGTTGAGCTTGCTCCTTTTTGTGATATAACATGTATAATAGTCTAGTCCAACTCTATAAAATGCCTGAATGCACTGTATATGAATCAAGCTGCTGTGAGATCAGACTACCTCAGATATTTAATATCTCAGTATCTTGATGTATCGGCACTAAATTAACGTTTTGAATGTTTACTTTGCTAGCTAATGAGGCATGTAATGGGCTAACGTTACCACAAGCGTAAGACAAAGTTGTGACTGTACAAAATACTTTGAAGTATTTGTAGTTAATCATACCAGTAATGTTAGTCATCATATCAGAGCTGTAGCTCCGCCCAACGGTGAAGTGGAGCAGAGCATGCTGGGCGCTATCCAGCTGAGAGAAGAAGATCAGCTCGAGAGATGTCAAGTGAGAGAAAGTTCCAGCCATCTTGTGTTTACACCAGTTAGCTTTCATTGTTAGCCAACACCAGTGTGCATCCTGTTGATATTTGCCAGACCACTAAGTGCCTTAGCCCATCCATACTACATACACTGTGCGGTGCTGTTCCATACCTGTGCATCTTCAGCGTATTAAACCACCTCAACTGGTATCCTACCTGTCTGCTATCTGTGCCTTTACCAGTACACTGGAGCGAACACATAAAGTAAAACCTAACCTAAAGAATATACAGTCCACCAGAATATACAGTAAAATTATACGATCACGTTTTTGTTATTATGATCATATTTGCCCTTTCATTTGTAATTATGGCGAAGACAGGATATTATGGCGAAGACAGAGCTTGGAGGAATGTAATTCATAATCGCCTGATTCTGACTTGAACACCTACGTTGTGTGCTTTATTGCAAGCTACAGTAAACGGGGCACTCACCTGAACCGGTGATCCTGTCTTGTGCGTATCAGTCCTGCAAAGTAGAGATAGTCAAGAATCAAGGGGTTACATACTGTGTATGAACAGATTTGAATATGATTTCATGTTTTTCTGAAACGCTTCCACTTTAAGTTTGTTCCGTCTGAGCGAGTCTGACCACAAGTCAGAGACCACTATGATGTTTGATGGTTCTCGGGAAGAGCGGGAAAAGGGTTTTGTAGGCTTGTAGGCTTGTCCAAGCTAGGTCTTCCAATGTTTGCGACTGCTGTCGGCATCCAAAGATTATCCAACTTGAATAAATTGCTTGAGGTAAGGACAACAGCAGAGGTGTAGCCTACGGGCAATACGAATGGTTATCACTTATTATTTATATCTAGGCTAGATATCGTATTGATGTGAATCACACTGCTGCTCTCTCATTTAGCTATTTGCACTTTTCGGATTGAGATTGTTGTGGATGGCTGTTTGTGGATGGTGATCATTCCACAGCCTTAAAGATTTTGATGATCTTTACACCGAGATAGGTTATGTATCTTTTTCAGGTTATGGTATCTTTTTCAGTTTATAGTATCTTTTTCAGAGATGTAACAATCTGCTGGATTGACCGCTCCTTCAGGAACAAAACATCTCCATATTGGAAATATCAAACTTATTTGGACTGGGGCAGTATTGAGTAGCTTGATGAATACGGTGCCCAAAGTAAAACTGCCTGCTACTCAGACCCAGTTGCTAATATATGCACATTATTAGTAATTTGAACAGAAAACACTATAAGTTGTAAAACTATTTTGAATGATGTCTGTGAGTTATAACAGAACTCATATGGCAGGTAGAAACCTGAGAAAAAATCCAACCAGGAAAGTGGGAAAATTTGAGGTTGTAGTT